>NW_020442465.1:743385-749714 GCF_000699045.2 Agrilus planipennis
TATGCAAGGGAAGAAAAAGTAGGGAAAGAGCGAATATAAAGATAGGAGACGAAAAATTAGAAGAAGTGGCTGATTTTAGATACCTAGGAAGTCAGATAAGTGAGGATGGAAGGAGTGGTAGAGATATAAAGCAGAGGATAGCGCAGGGTCGTGTCGCCTTTAATAAAAAGAAGTCACTTCTATGCTCGTGAACGCTTAATTTAGAAATTCGAAAAAGGTTGTTAAAGGTATATGTTTGGAACGCAGCGTTGTACGGGTGCGAAACATGGACAGTGGGCTTGGCGGAAAAGGTTAGCAGCTTTCGAGATGTGGTGTTATAGGGGAATCATGAGGATAACGTGGATAGAAAAGGTTAGGAATGAAGAGGAATTAGAAAGAATAGGAGAACAGAGGGTTCTATGGAAGTTAATAAGAAATAGGCGAGATAGATTGGTAGGACACCTTCTCAGGCATGAAGGTCTAGTCAGAGTTAGGAGGGGTAGAGGTAGACCTAGATTAAATTACTGTTCGCAAATAGTTATGGATGTGGGTTGTTTTAGTTTTATGGAAATGCGAATCCTCAGGATAGGAAAGATTGGAGGTACGTATCCAACCAGTCTTAGGACTGACGATCTTATGATGATAACCTATGACCTCCATAAACAAAAGTTATTCATTCCATTTTATATTTCGTTTAAATCCATCATCGAAAGCCTATAGAACCTCTCGAAGCGAAAGTAATAAAAAAGGACATTTCTAAGCCAAACATAAAAATAAATCCTCGCTTTTAATGCACGACATTTGAAATCTTTTACTTCTGTATCAAAGTTGTTAGAGTCCTACAAGGAAACTGCCACCAGCAGAAGCCGAAACTCCATTGAGAGGCGTTGAACCAGAGAGAGAAAGCCGTACATATAAAAGACCACAACTTTGACAAAATCTATTCGATCTAACTTGGACGTAATAGAGGAGCATCTGCTAGAAGTCGTAGCTCAAAGCCTTTGCCGCCGCTAGTCCAGAACCAACCCTCTTTAAATACTTACAAATAAACTCGCGCGGATAATTCGACTGCAATGCTTTCCTGAGGAATACTGTGTGACATCGTCCAATTTGCCTACATGATTTCGGTTTCGTGGAGAGTTGAGGGAACTCAGTCGAAATATGCGGGAAAGCTGAGTTCACAAAACTATGTGAATTTTACATGTGGTACGTAGTTTTACTCCATAAGAATAAATAAAAAAACTATCAGCAATTACTGGTATGATTCGTTTACTGGGAATTTTGTAAATTATCAATCGATTCTCAATTTCTGTAATTCACTCATCATTATATAATCACAAGATTGTCAGTCCTAAGACTGGTTGGACACGCCAGACCCTTTTCTATTCTGAGCTAGTCTTTGCATTTCTCTAAAACCAGAAAATCCCACATGCTTAACTATTTTTAAACTATAATCTAATCTAGGTCTAGAAAATACTACAAATGGCGCAGTAAACGTCATCTGTAGCACGATGCTACATTTTAGGATTACGTATGTTCCAACAAGGTCCATTTAAATATGTGGATATCTACTTGCTGAAACGAATCCCGGCGTAGCTAACCTTAACGTGATGGGCACGTTATCATAATCGAATAAAATAATTCGAAGTGGTCTGTATTCTGTCGAAACTGCCAGTCGTGGAATGGCGCAGTATTCGATTATGGTAACGTGCCTATCACGTTAAGGTTAGCTACGCCGGGATTCGTTTCAGCAAGTAGATATCCATATATTTAAATGGATCTTGTTGGAGCATACGTAATCCTAAAATGTAGCATCGTGCTACAGATGGCGTTTACTGCGCCATTTGTAGTATTTTCTAAAACGCGCTGTTAAGACAGCAGGTAAAAGTTGGTCTGTGTTCTGTCGGAGCTGTCTGCGACGCGCTGATGAAATCCAAAAAGATCGAAATAGCATACAGACCACTTCGAATTATTTTATTTATTAATCTAGGTCTACCTCTACTCTTGTTAACTCCTGTTTTTGCTTTTAATTTGTCACTAATTAGCCTTTCATGCCTGAAAAGGTGTCTTACCAAGCTATCGCGCCTATTTTCTTATTGACTTCCATAGCGCCGTCTGTTCTCCCGCTCATTTTAATATCTCCTCAGTTCTAAATTTCTCCATCCACGGTATCCTCACCAATCGCCTGTAACACCACATTTACAACGCCTCTAACCTTTTCTTTTCCGCCGCGCCTACTGTCCATGTTTCGCACCCGTTCAGTGCCGCGCTCCACACATAATACACCTTCAACAATCTTGAATTTCTAAATTAATCGTCCGCAAGCGTAGAAGTGACTTCTTTCTGTTAAAGAAGACCCAAGCCTGCCGTATCCTTTGTTTTATGTCCCTATTGCTCCTTCCAGCCTGAGGTATCTGACTTTCTAGATGCCGAAAATCAGCGGCTTCTTCTAATTTTTGGTCTCCTATATTTATATTTAGCTTTTCACTAGTTTTTTTTTCTTTTGCATACCAATATGCTTGTTTTACTTTCTTTATTTTCATACAATACCGTTTAGACATTTTGGTTAAGGCTATCTTTACCTCCCCTTTACTAGATGACAGGAATTAAAAATGTCAGAAACCTTGCCTTCCCAAATTTTTAGATTTACACCTTTTGCCGGATTTTTATCTTCCTTAATCACAAGATTGAAATCACCAAATGTTCTCCTTTCATGAATTTTATTCAAAGGGGAGATACAATATAATTTTATATTTAATCTCTATATCAGAGTGTATTTGTTATGCAAGGATATGAAAGTAAAAAATGTAAATTTAGCAATAAAAGGGAATAATATAATTATTGCTAGATACCTATGTATGACTTTATTATTTTTTTCCAACGAAATTATTAGACCGTATAGGTGAAAGTATAAGTATATAAGTAACGAATTTTATTTACACATTTGGTACGTACTCCCTATAAGGTAATTTAAAACGGATAATTATGTAAATGTGTGGGGCAATTTTAAAGTCCGGTCCATTTTACAACCTCCTTTCAACGTTTTTGAAGTTAATGAGTGCGTCTCTCATTTTTCAGCCAATAAAAATATACGAACAAAAAGTCGAGTCTTTTGTAAAGGAATGTTAATGGGTAATAAACCGTGTGATGTAGAACCATTTTACCATTTTATTTTTCGGGTTCGTTATATGAAACCATTTTGATGAAAAGCGAATAATGAAAAAAGTACATTATCATACTAATGTAGGTATAATAATATACCAAAGGGTAATTACTTAAGTTATACTAATAAAAAACGCAATGTACAATAGGACACCTCCAAATTAAACGGGTAATTAGATATTTGTAAATGCCTCAGTAGATCTATTCTCTAATGAGAACTAAATCGCCTTGAATTTTTAAACAAAGCTAAGCAAGTGTAAAAGTGGACAGTAAACCTATGTATGAAGAGCAAAGACAAATCGTTGATCCATTCGGTCGTTTACATTACATTGGAAGTGGGGAAAGATGTATTTTGGGCTTCATCAGAGCCACGTAATACCTAACAACAGAGCAAGTGGTTCAGTTTGCTCACCATCTTTCAGAGGAGTGTACAACCGTGACCCTGTGGCCCTGTGCCCCAGATATCTCAGAGATCATCGCCGACTACTGTTAAGATATGTTCTTTTCCTTTATTAGGATGCGTCGTAGCATAATTCCAAATTCAATCATATTTGTCTGCGGAGCTCATTTCTCCACCGATCATCGAGCGAGAACTAGACAAAAGTGTACAGTACCATTTGCAAAATTATTTAAACTGCCTCGTTAAAATTTAAGGATATGCTTTATTTAAAAGCATATTTAGCCTAAAATAATAACAAGTTAATTAACTTAACGCTCTACACACCTATAAAGCGTTTGCTTTGTTTTCTATTGTTAATTTATATACAATTTAGTTTTAAGAAATTGCTAAATATTTTCGTCTAGTACTGTACAGTTCTAGCCGATCTCCTAAGACCGCCCATCGAGAGCTTTGCTCGTTCAAGCTTGTTCCGACTATTTCTGTCTTGCTCACGCCTAGTGTGTATTCCTTCTATCTTCTCGTAGATTTCTTTAAGGTCACAATTCTAACAAATTAAAGCGGGCTGTACATACGTGTTAAGCGACCCTCAAAACCCCCGAGTAACAAAATTGGACTTAATTCTATAATTATTACCCGAGTTATTTTTATAGCAAGTTTACAATGCATTTATCAGATTACAATTTTTTATGCAGTTATACATTTTTACAGATGAACTGATTTCTTATGGTTATAAAGTTTGTAGAGGGTTTTATGAATCAAATGCAGAAAACCCCATCTGGATCTGACAAACTTTTCGTCGACTATTACTCGACAAAATGTTTTCTTGATTACATATGATGGTCAATTCACAGTTACATACATACTTACTAATTTTGAAATTATGCATTTTCTATATGAACTATCCCTAGCCATTTGTTCCAGACACCTTATTAAATCTACACATATCTTTTTCATATTGTGTTACAGAGAAAAAAAAAGAAAACTTTAGCTGCGATTTTGAGACATTTTATTGCTCGAATAAATTTTGATTCAGTGCCATTGACGTGTGTACATTCATTGGACGCGTTAATGTATCCTTCAGCCAGGATTTACCTCTATGTATACAGATATGTACTTATGTATATATAATATATGTTTGTATGAAGGGTATACATTTGGTCCTTCGTTGGGCACGCAGCGGTTTTCACTTTGAGTACATGGAAGGAATTCATAAGTGAAATGCGAATGGAAAGCCTTTTTTTTCCGCTCCTTTTCTCTTTCTCTCTCTCGATCTCCCTGCTCGGGAAACCGTTCGAGAGTATAATGTAGTGGGTGCTCTTTGACTGCATTAGATTTTGAAATGGGGTTTCGTCGCTGAAATTCGCCCGAGTACTCCCCCTCACTCACAATTGTGATAAAATACGTCAGAAATATGTGGATAATGTGGAACTTTTTTGTTATTCAAAAGTTTTTTGCAATTCAAATTCTATTTTAGAGTTTATGTCTGTTTTCACATCAGTCCCGTACGGTTTTGCGGAATATTTCTAGAAACTGGGAATGTGATGGCAAGTTCTAAATTGCAAATTGAGAATCCTATGCCAGGAAAAAGCCCTTTTATTTCTAATTGCATAATTTTGCGTCTAACTACCAAAATATGACTCTACGTCAAGGTAGTTACTCAATTGTAATATCCTTCTGCATAGTAATGGGTAATGGTGGGGGCAGGGGGGAGAATGGGGTAAGAATACGTTTCCCCCGTTACGGGGAGGTGCGAAAATGGTAATAAAATAAGGAAAATCCGTTTCTGATGTTATTTAATTACATATTTCATCTTTACTGCATGATTAATATATTGGGTGATCGAGAAAGAGATTTTCGCACCTACTGCCTTCGATTTCCCCATCGCCCCTACTATCCCCAGGATATTAATTATTATGTGTTAGAAATATCAATATTTTATGGAATTACTGGAACAATGCATTTTTTGCTTTTATTTTCTGGTTACTTTTTTTCTCCTTCCCTCGTATCACTAGGTTCATGGTCAACATTCCGTCAAAATTGTACCTGAAATTGGTTTACAATTTCGAGATTACAGATTAATCACGAATAGCGCTGTAAACGCCATCTGTGAAGACTTGCTATTAATTTTCGACAGAGCGCTATGAAGATGTTGTTCTGCTGAATGTGCGTGTCTCCGGGTCCATCTGTTATTATCCAAGTTTTCTGTAACTTCTTTGCCTCGCTTATACAAATGATGAAGCAGTTCCATAGATAAATAATTTTTCACTTTTCTTCTATCTTCATTTTGTCTGTCTAATATATCTCATCCCAGCCACCATCGATTCATTTACATGATACCGGTAAGAAGGCTGATGGCATCAGAACATTGGTAGGTGGGACTGTTGTCTGCCCTCCAACATTTTAATAGAACCTGGGAGTGAAATGTCCTTACGGTTTTTGCACAGTTCTTATATAAATATTTAGTGAACTGTTCCAAAATCGGCTTTTAAAAATTTAGTTTCAGGAGTTTTAGAAACGGCCAAAAAGGAATCAGAAATAATTAACGAAATAGAAAATACCACAAATGGCGCGGTAAACGCCATCTGTAGTACGATTCTACATTTTAGGATTACGTGTGCTCCAACAAGGTCCACTTGTGTGGATATCTACTTGCTGAAAACGAATCTCGGCGTAGCCAACCTCAACGTGATAGGCACGTTAGCTTAATCGAATAAAATAATTCGAAGTGGTCTGTATTCTGTCGAAACTGCCAGACGCGGATCGCGATTTCGATCTTTTTGGATCTCAT
>NW_020442465.1:749943-755566 GCF_000699045.2 Agrilus planipennis
TGTCGGAGCTGCCTGCGACGCGCTGATGAGATCCAAAAAGATCGAAATCGCGATCCGCGTCTCGCAGTTTCGACAGAATACAGACCACTTCGAATTATTTTATTCAATTAACGAAATGTTTTTGTCTTTTTTAAGTCAAATCTTAATCTCATCTTCTAGTTTAAAAATCTACTTAGTGCACCTTGCTTGTAGCCTGGCTTAAGTTTTTATAATTGAAGACAAGATGCTTTCAAATATCATTTAACTCACAATGATTGTTCTTCTGTTACAAGTTCTTTTGTTGCATGCGCAATAAAATTAGAAACACTTAGCAAACAAAATCCATTTCGTTGTAATTATGTTGGCGCTACAATCGAAAGTTATTAAAGAGCACTTTGTTGAAACAACTTTAATGAATCTTTCTTGATTTGACCGTAGACCTTCTTTTCGTTTCCCGAGATTTCGATTTAGTTTTACTCGGAAAGAAAAGGAAACACAAGAAGGACTTCTAATGGACAATTCGAGAACGTGTTTCGGCAAAAATTTGTTTTTCAAAGAAACAGCGAAGGAATGTCAACAACAAGTGGATTAAAGAACCAATTCCACGAACTTAATGAAGATTAGCTCTTAAGTTTACCTTTTCTTAATTAAAACGTAAAAATAAACGTCAGCACATACTTTCCGGAAGACTACATAAAATCGGGAGAGTTACGTAACGCTCAATTTATTTTGCATTTGGCTTTTCTTAAATAATGAAAATGCGCAAACATTGTAGGAGAGATACTTGAGATGTTCTATCTTTAATTCACGAGGCCACCTTTACCTAGCGCCCGTGGGGTTTTCTTTTTTTTTCTGGAAGAGGGAAATCTTCAAAAGACACCCAGCCGACTGTACGACTGGTTAATGTTGGATTCCAGAGGAAGATGTCCTTGGACCTACCGCCTAAATCCCCTGTACCTCTGGCTGTTCTAGAACCATTATTTCGGGCCTTCTTCAGCCGTTTAGGCCCGTTGGTTTGATCGCAACTCGTTGCATGATTTTTAGAGTCGATCGTTTTCTATTACAAAGCAATCCAACGTGGTTCATAATGGATAAAAAAATTCATGAAATTGGGCTCATTTTTAACGAGCTTTTCCGAGTAGCGTAGAGGAGACCGGGGATGGTTGACTATAGGGGTAGGTAGACTAACTACCGAAAACTCGTCGACAGTGCATGAACTATGTCATCTGATCATAGCCAAGTATTACATAACAGTGATATGTTTTTCATATTTCAATCACATAAGTAATATTTTGATATATTGTATTTTTTGATTAGATGCCTACACGTTTTATGTAAATCGTTTTTCTATTGGTCCTAGCGTTTAATGAGGACACATTGATCATATTTCATATCTTATTTTTCAAGTCAACGGTAGTGTTTAGGCTAGCCATGCAATCAAAATTAAAAATGGCGTCTGGGGCTGGTAGACCAATTTTTTTCGGGGCTGGTTGAATAATTATTCAGACTCGAAAATGAGTGATGAGAGAATAACAAAGCTATACCTAATTCTTGGAGAGAAAAATTGTTAGCTGGTGAAGATTGGTTGGACCCTTTTCTTAAACGTCATCCTTCTCTATCAATCCGATCACCTTAAGCAACAAGCCTATCGAGAACTACATCATTTAACAAAAGCAACGTTAATTTATTCTTTACTAACTTGACTACTGTTTACGATAATTTTGTTAAATACATTTTAAGAAATGCTTATATACCTGATTTAAGTTGTCTATTTTTTAATAAAAGGCTCAATTATATTAAAAAAATGTTTAATTCTTTGCTCCTTCTCATGGTTTAGCTCTTATTGGTACATGAGTCAACTTACCCCGGGCATATGATCTACCTACCCCGGACCAGGGGTAGATTGACTAAGATTTTGTATTTTGTAAAATGCATTAAATCATCACTTTTATACTAAACTAACAACTAAACATTACATATTTTTATTAGGTTAATAGATTTTCTATCAATTAATATGGTTTTCTTGTCTATATACATTAAAACACAAAAAATATGAACTATTCAGTAAAAAACTAGTCAACCATCCCCGGTCTCCCCTACAATAACTTTACACACCTTCCAGATTTGTGGACTTACAGTCTCATGTATCATTGACACCAACCTTTATAAATTAAAAGGGATGTCATTTATAATTTTGTTTCCACTATCTAATAAGCTTCTAAGATCATTGAATTGATAAGTAAAAAAAAATACAAACTTATTTGAGTCATTCTTAGCGTTTACTTTGAGTCCCCAGTCTCATTCTCAGAATCGCGTCACCCACTACTTAAGTAGCATCCGAGCGTAAGTACCTAACAAGTCGGTGAGAAAGAATAAAACACGTGCAGTTGCCATCGTAGCTTAAAGCTGCCTTAAAAACCGCACGCTAGCAATTAAAACAGTTGCAAATCTTCGGATTATCATTTATAATCGGCAGAAGCGGGCAAATAAATTGTGCGAGACCGGGGCCCCGGTCGGGCTACAGGCGAACCGTGCTAAACCGCANCTACGCCGGGATTCGTTTCAGCAAGTAGATATCCATATATTTAAATGGACCTTGTTGGAGCATACATAATCCTAAAATGTAGCTTCGTACTACAGATGGCGTTTACCGCGCCATTAGTGGTATTTTCTAAAACGCGCTGTTAAGACAGCAGGTAAAAATTGGTCTGTGTTCCGTCGGAGCTGTCTGCGACGCGCCGATGAGATCCAAAAAGATCGAAATCGCGATCCGCGTCTGGCAGTTTCGACAGAATAGAGACCACTTCGAATTATTTTATTAGATAATCTTTGGTTTCCTTTTTGTCTTCAAATTGCTCATCTCATATTTCTTAGTTAATAGACCCCCTAGCTATATGGTTGGAAGGACTGCCCGCTCACCACCCAAATTCCATAAACACTCAAAATTTCGAGTAGTTTTAATGAGCTTTCGCCAATCCATTGACACTTTACTTGACGTAAAAGTGGCGAATTTCAAAATTCATATTTCATTTGTAATGGATCTATAAACACCTCAGGTCTCTGCTACAAGTCAGTTTTTCATCATTTGGTGTATATTGCAATGTCATTTTAGAAATTAATGAACAAATACGAGCGCCTGTATTGTTCATTAACGTACACAAAGTTACCAATGGTTGTTTGCATGCTGTGATGAACTCCACTGCGAGTTACTGGCAATCCAACTTGACCTATCTAGCCTAACATGTTGACATTGTACAAACATTACCGCGGAAAGCCTGTTAAATCAAGTTGTAGGTATATGCACTACCGAGAGACCGATACTGGCATAATGCGGAAATGTTTGTGACAAAACATATGCAACTAACTGCAAATGGATTTGGTTAGGGACCGGGAATATATGGGAATCAAACCAGTGTAACGCTGCTCGTTCTATAAGTTTCAAAGACCAAAACATACCAACATTTAATCGCTTCAAGCACAAGTCAATTTTAAATAGAAGATCGTGGTGGTAGACAGTTTTTCGAAATATTCTCTTCAACCTTCAAACATTGACTCGTCCCATGATATATTTAAGTGATTTAGAACAAGAAGGGCTTGTAAAACTGGAATACAATTTATTTTCAATTCCTTACTCACTATAAACTACCTCGGGTTATTGAGGGAAAATTTGTTGCTGTTTCGAACCCGGGATTTAAGCACCAACATTATACAATTATTGTACAGTATATTTTCATTAAAGTTATAAAATTTTATCATTTGTCTAAAAGGATTTGATATTAAAGCTGATAATCTTTCTACGTCCGTTCGCTTCTAAGGGTGAGTCACATTTTATTTCCGTAGAATCGTTTTAAACCAATGAGAAATGAGAGAAACGATATCCCCTATCGAACGAATTTAACTCCAATGATCGGAACCCGTACGCTTTAAATCCTTTAATATGTTTGAACTTTGCGAGTCCAGAATTTTAAGAAACTGAATTGTAAAGAGATTAAGAAAGTTTGGGTCTATATTGGATATTTATTTTGTAGGTCCCACAGTTTCAATTTACAATGTTCCTCAATTATAATGTTTAGTTTTATCATTAGTTGAATTTGAATGATGCATATTTATGGAGAAGGTATCCGAAGAATATTGGATCTGGAAACAACAAACAAAATGCAATTTACGGATAAAATCATTTTTAAGTGCAGTCTTGTGATTTTTCTTATCTTGGGAGTAGGCACCCTGAGGAAATTGTGTTCATGGCAATAGATTAGGAACTGCTCGAATGTAAATTTTCAGCCAAGTTTTGATTTATGATCGTGCAACGCCCATAAAGTTCACTGACCAGGATTTATAAACCGATTTATAGTAGGAGCCTCGTGCTTTATAAGTATAGCTAGTTGAAAATCTCATGATCCTTCACATCTGCGAGTCATATTGTACATCGACCCGACTGTTAATCAAGTGTCTGGCTGTTATATAACCAGATATGAAGCTCTAAATAAACAGTAAACAGAGACAGTCGATGGTTTTAAGGTGTAGAATTGTAGGAATCAAATGAATGGACGGAGGAGTTTTGTTTGTGCGCAACTCAAGCCCAAGGTTCATGAAATTCTGAACTACCTCTACGTCTACATCCTTAGATGTATTTCTTTTATTATTTGCTTTTCTTTTTCTATCAATATTTATAGATGCTTAAATATTTGTAAGATTTAATTGGTCCTAAACAGACACTTCATAATTATTTAGAAGAAATTCGAGGCTAATCCTAATTAATAGATGCGGAAAATATGTCAGTTTATTGTTAACAAGTATCTTTGAATTATAATTATCGTGTTAACTAGTAATTTTGACGTATGTAGAATGTCATATTACAAACAATAATGTAAAATCGATTATCTACTACAAATTTTCTATTGTCCTAATACTAAAAGTATTTTTTTAGTTGCTATGTACATTCAGATAAATTGTTATAGAAAAATAAATCAAAACCAGATGAAATTAAAAAAAATTAATTTTGTAACATTGCAATGCTCATATCCTGTAATCATATAAATTGTGCCAGGATATTCGAAATACTTTGCGCCCTCTCCAAATCCATAAGGAAACTTACGAGAAAGGAATCGGGAGAATACAGAATTTATAAGGAACTGATGTATGTACCTACAGAGCCCATTAACATTTTTTAAGGACTTAGAAATCAATAGCAGGAATAACATACCCACAAAGGAAATCCTTCTCAAGGATGAAGGATTGTTTCTGAATTTCTATTGCAACACCAGATGGCGCTAAGAGTATTGCAGGAAGAAGTTGAATCCTTTTTGATAATTTATTGTTAATTTTCAATAAATACTGATGCATGAATGATTAATTGACAGTTTTAAATTTCGTAAATGAATGTAATTAAATGTTTAACAAATAGAAAATTAAATGATAGAAAATATTAAATACTCTAACGGTGATTTTTCACAAAGTACTATTTTAATTGATCAGGTATTTTTATCGTTTGGCAAATGTTTTAGTACATCTGTTAATTCGAAATTGAAATAATTAACCCATTATTTTAATTTTGAATTGTAAATTATTTGATAATTACATTAGAGTTTTATTAATTCAAAATTGAAATAATTAACCCATTATTTTAATAACGAAATAGAAAATA
>NW_020442465.1:755609-763468 GCF_000699045.2 Agrilus planipennis
ATACAAAACATTGAATTTTCAGTTTTGTTTCATTTGGAGATTTAGATGTATCTATATTAATTATTAAAATATAAATTAGCCAAAATTTTATTAATCCTCTTACCTAGGTACTAGAAAACTTTCATAGGATTAGGTTCAGACAGAAGCAAGATAAATAATATATTTGTCAGCTTCAAATATATACGGTAGAAGCCTGGGACTAGGGAATACACAAAAACAAGACGAAATAATAATAATAAGCAAAAACAGCTTAATAAATTTTCTTCTGAAAGGCGCTCTTTCGCTTGAAAGATTTAATAACACGTATAATATACGGGAAAGGGGGAAAGTGAGTCGTCGGCGGTTAGAAATCCACATATCTCGTCTTAATTACGAGTTCTCTTCCCATTCTTTGGGATTAAGAAAACTCCTTTTTGTTAGAAATCTAATTTTCTGGAACAACTCTCCTCTGAATTCTACCCTTGCGTTCTTAAAACGAATTTATTGTTCCTGTTATATCTGCAGGGAATTAAAGTTGGGTTTTGTAAACGGCTCCAGTCTTTCCACGAAATTTCTTTAAATATAACGAAAACATTAATAAGAAAGTTCTATATTCATAATAAGGAAATGTAGTAAATAATAAATTATCCACTTGTATTACCGCAAATTTTACTCACTTTGTAAAATACTTTAGGGCAAGGGGCAAATTTCAAATATCATATGGAACAAGTAGAACGAAAAGACAGAAAGTTTGCTCCAAACAATTCCCATTTGTTGTTTGTGACAACCCTACTGATAAGGGTGGGCATAATTCTTAGCCCAAATCGCCCTTTGTTGCAGAAGAGTGAAAGCAAGTACCTACAACGAAATACCTCCATCTCAATACAATTTTAATTTATTTCGGACCTTGCCTTCCTAATTTGACCCGAGTATATATAGAGCACCCTGGAGTAAAAAAGTAGGCTTTGGCTGAGATTGAGTATTCTTCAAGTATTTTACAAAAGGAAAACTTTATATTGAACTAATGAATTAATTTTCTTAAACACAATATACATATAAAGAAAGGAAACGCGTTTATGCAATTGTGCGCCTCTTTATGCTGTGAAACTTTATTTATTCATCCGGAAGTAAAATCTGCTTCAAACTTTATCGTGTGTTTGCATACGGGACGTTGGATTATGTAAATATTTTTATCCGTTCAAAGAAAATAAGAACTAGATACATCGTGGTGTATAGTTCGAAACAAGTTTTAACTGTTTTGCAGTTGACGGGGTTGAATGAATTCGAGGCGCCATCTAACCCCCGGATAAAACTTGGAGGTTTCAAAAAAGAATACAAAACATAATACGTACATGCACGCTCTCATAACACCGATTCGCAAAAGCTTTTCGTTGCAGCAGTAGTAAAACTTTTTCTGCTACAAAACTAAATTTATTTGGAAGTTTGCAGACTGATTTGACCAACAAACATTTGGATAAGCAAAACGTAAAAGCAGTTGCAGATACAAATATTAAATAGCTTCAAACGATTAGAAGATTAGCGATAGATTAGATTATTTCTTAGTGTTGTTGTAACAGCAATCAAAAAACTTATACTTTGTAGAAGGAGTCAACCAACTATTTTTTTTAGTTTCGATTATGCGTTAACAAAGAACAGTACATCAGGTGTAAGATCCTCCTAAGTTCATTGGTCCGTGTATTCCTTGATCTTCCTCTATTTTTCCTTTTAACTATTCCAGTTTTCCATTCTTTCTTTACTTGTCTCTCTCCAGTTCATTCTCAGTTCTCCACATTCATGTACGAACCACCTCATCAACTGTTCGTTTCAAGAAGTTGGAGATATGCATACATTTAATTGTATTTTTTTACACCCAACTTCACATTTAAGCCGTATAATTTTTATATGCTTTGAAAGCTCATATAGCAAGGCTTGTGTGAAAAATTCCAATTAATTCTACGCAGTAGTTTTTGTTTGGTGCCCTTTTAAATATGGAGAGCGATAAGCAGCATTTTCGACATATCTTACTGTTTTACTACAGAAAGGGTAAAAATGCTGTTCAAGCCAGAAAGAAATTGACTGATGTGTATGAAGAAGGTGTGTTGACAGTACGCCAGTGCCAAAACTGGTTCGCTAAATTTCGATCCGGCAATTTTGATGTCGAAGATGCACCACGTTCGGGAAGGCCGGTTGAAGCTGATAAAGACGCGATAAAGGCATTAGTTGATGTGAACCGGCGAATAACAACACGTGAGATCGGATTGAGGTTAAATTTATCAAATTCAACAGTTTATGACCACTTGAAAGGCCTGGGATTATCCTCGAAGCTCGATGTATGGGTTCCCCATGTTCTCACAGAGAGAAATCTGTGTCGCCGCATTGACGTCTGCGATTCGCTTCTCAAACGTCACGAAAATGATCCGTTTTTGAAGCGCATCATCACTGGGGACGAAAAATGGGTTGTATACAACAACGTCAAACGCAAGAGGTCATGGAGCAAAAAAGATGAACCGGCTCAAACCATTTCCAAAGCCGATATTCACCAAAAAAAGGTGATGCTGTCTGTTTGGTGGGATTTTAAAGGAATCGTTTTTTTTGAGCTTTTACCGGATAACACAACGATTAATTCGGAAGTCTACTGTCATCAGCTGGACAAACTGAATGATGCACTTCAACAGAAAAGGTCAGAACTAATCAACAGGAAAGGTGTAGTGTTTCACCAAGACAACGCGAGACCTCACACAAGTTTGGTCACTCGCCAAAAGCTTTTACAGCTTGAATGGGATACAATGCTACACCCACCATATTCTCCAGACCTGGCACCATCGGATTATTATTTGTTCCGGTCACTCCAAAATTTTTTAGACGGTAAAACCTTCACCTCAAATGAGGAGGTCAAAAACCTCCTCGATCAGTTTTTTGCCAGCAAAGACCAAAAATTTTATGAGCGTGGAATTATGCTACTACCAGAAAGATGGCAAAAGGTGTTGGACCAGAACGGTCAATATATAATTTAATAAAGTATTTGTTTATTATACGAAAACTGTCTTTCATTTCCACAAAAAAAAAACGAAATTACTTTTCGAACAACCCTATATATTGATTTGAAAACATTTCTCATTTTGTAATAAAGTTTCTATTTGATAAGGTTACAAATACTTTTGCTACTACTTCTTTCGTCGATGTTAGCTTCTTGATTTCCTTTTTCATTTAGTGTACAACCTAATAGGTATATATTTAGTTATATTTAAAAATTGTTATTACTTTCCAATTTGTATTACTTACTCCTGTTTCCTCTACGTTAATTTTTCAACGATTCGTTCCTGATATTTACGTTGAATTGCATATCGTGTTCATTCTACCGCATGTATTTTCTAATTACCTAATTAAATAAAGTAAACTTCATTCAACTTCCTGGTACTTCCAACAAGACCTTAGAATCTGTCGACTCAATAAATCTAATTACTTAAGAACGTTAATGGATATCATTTCGTCTATCGTGATCAAAGTAAAATACAAATCTTTTTGGTTTTTTTTTTTGGAGAAAGCAAAAACTTCTTCATTTGTTGAAGAAACGTTTTTGTACCGATCGTCAGTCAGGTGTTATTGTTACAAAATATTTGTCAATGTTTTTTTAAATATTTTGCAATGTCTCCCCTGTTCGTTAATACACATGACTGATTCCAATATACGTGCAGCTCGGATTGACCGTACTCCAACTGTAACACTTCACTCAGTTGAATAAGCAGTCAGTTGATTGTCTCAAAATCAATTTCTGTATCTATCATCACAGTCGTAAATAAAGTCAGTTACAACTACCAACCTAGTCTGAAAAGCTTGTTGTAATTCTCATAAAAAGATTGTTATTTTTTTATGGAAAGAAAAAAAAACGATATACTTAAACAACGAATCTATTTAATCACTTTTATTTTCACTTTTTACCAGAAATATTAGGTATCATGAAAATAAGATAATTGTCATTTTGTATCGTTTTGCATTAAAGAACTGGAAGGGTTTTCCAATAAATTACAGTTTTGCATATCTTTGGAGGCAGCAAACTATCCGTTACAGACACAGTATGACATATTTACAGAAAGAAAATTGTAGCGGTAAATAAAAGACTAACAAATTTGTATCAATTGTAGAATTAACTTATAAAACTCTATTGGACCTTTTCTGTAGTATTGCGGTGTTGATTAAAGCAAATAAGTGAAATGCTATAGCTTTTCCAAATTTTTATCGCAACTTACATCGTCACCATAAGGTCGTCAATCCTAAGACTGGTAGGGCACCCATCTCCACTCATTCCTATCCTGAGCTAATCTTCGCATTTCCCTAAAACTAGAACATCCCACATCCTTAATTATTTATGTATACTGTAATCTAATCTAGGTCTACCTCTACTCCTAACTCCTGTTTCTGCCACTAATATGTCTCTGACTAGACCTTCATGCCTAAGAAGGTGTCCTACCAGCCTATCTCGCCTATTTCTTATTGACTTCCATAGAATTCTCTGTTCTATTCTTTCTAATACCTCTTCATTTCTAACCTTCTCTATCCACGGTATCCTCATCATATTCCGGCAACAGCACATTTCGAACACTTCTAACCTTTTCTTTTCTGCCGCGCCCAACGTCCATGTTTCGCACCCGTACAGCGCCTCGCTCCAGACATGCACCTTTAATAATCATTTTCGAAGTGACTATCCTCTGTATATTTCCCTACGGAGCTTAATATTGTACATCTCAAAAATTACAAATGTCAGTCAGGCTGCGTAAGAGTAAAAATAGATATTAAATGTCAAAATGGCATGTTCCATTTTAATTTTGGTGAGTGCTACTATGATAAGTGTCNTTGTTAAAGGTGTATGTTTGGAGCACGGCGTTGTACGGGTGCGAAACATGGACAGTGGGCGCGGCGGAAAAGAAAAGGTTAGAAGCCTTCGAAATGTGGTGTTATAGGCGGATGATGAGAATATCGTGGGTAGAAAAGGTTAGAAATGAAGAGGTATTAGAAAGATAGGAGAACAGAGGATTCTATGGAAAACAATAAAAAATATGCGAGATAGGACACCTTCTTAGGCATGAAGGTCTAGTCAGAGACATATTGGAGGCAGAAACAGGAGTTAGGAGGGGTAGAGGTAAACCTAGATTAGATTACTCTTCGCTAGTTTTAGGGAAATGCGAAGTTTGGCTCAGGATAGGAAAGAGTGGAAGTACGTGTCTAACCAGTCTTAGGACTGATGACCTTATGATGATGATGATGAACACAATACGGTACAACAATCTTTTGGTTCTCCCGAACTCGTTTACGTGAACTGTTCTGCATCTGTAATTTCGAAACAAGAAAGGTTTTCGTGTAGTTTACTATCTACAGAGCAAATTAAGTGGTTCATCAAACAGAAACTGTTAATTGGAGATTCGGCATCAAACAGGCAGCGGTGTGTTGCACGGATGCGAGCAGGTACACACCACCCAACGCACAGGTCCATTCAATTCGATTGAAATACTCACTTAGGTTCATGACGAATTGCAGATACATCTAGATATATACCTACCTGCTTTTCTACATATGTTCGTATGCATGTGGAAATCTGTATGGTATCTGCATAAATCCTTTACATTTTCCAACCAACTAACTGAATTGCTTTTAACTAAATTGCCTCGTTTAAATGAGATAAATTTTATCGTTCATTGTAAGTAAGTAAATGTGCAGCATTCAGCTTTTATAATCGGGTTACTAACGTGAAAAATCTTCCATAGAAATTATTATTGTAACATTAACATATAAGTAAGTATAATATGTGATAAGAAACGTTCCAATATTTGAGGTAATCAATTATTCAGAAAACTGTCCAATCAATTCATAAAATGACATCTTATGCGGGACTATTAAGAACTGCCCGATATTTGAGGTAATCCATTATTTCGAAAATTGACCAAGCAATTTATGAAATGGCATCTCATGCGGGACTATTAAGAACTGCCCGGCCAGTTCATGAATTACCTCCGGTTCAATCATAGAGCTTACGCTACTGTATATGATTACGTTTTCTATTTTACAATTATTTCAAAAATTTGAATGTACTTCGTAAATTGCTTATGCCAGTTATGAGTTGCCTGAACAATTTATATAATCCATAAAATGGTTTAGTTTTGTGTATTTGGTCTTAAACATGCATATTCGGTCTTGGTTATAGTCTTTTTAGTTTTGGTCTTGTTCCTTCGGTCTTGGTTTTAGTCTTTTTAGTCTTGGTCTTGTTCTTTCGGTCTCGGTTTTAAACGTGGTCTTGCTCTTTCGGTCTTGGTCTTGCTCGTTCGGTTTGGTCTTGGACTTGGTCTTGCTAGTATGAAGACAGTCTTGGTCTTGGTCTTGAATTTTCGCAAGAACAAGACTGGAAAACCGAGACCAATTTTTGTGATTACTATTTGATTAGTTACATATAGTATTGGCGACAAATACTCGTCTTTTACTCATGTGAACTCATTTGTGACTCTTATTAGAAACATGCGACACGCTACATATGTTTCTAGTAGTAGACTAGTTTTGTGATCTATTATTACTATTAACACAATACGTAGACAATACATAGAGATAGCTTTAAATAAAATGGAAGCGGTACTGACAGATCAGTACTGTATGAAAATAAATAAAAGTAAAACAAAAATACTGGCTTGCAAGGGAAGAAAAAGTAGGAAAAGAGCGAATATAAAGATAGGAGACGAAANCCCCTCCTAACTCCTGTTTCTGCCACTAATATGTCTCTGACTAGACCTTCATGCCTAAGAAGGTGTCCTACCAGCCTATCTCGCCTATTTCTTATTGACTTCCATAGAATTCTCTGTTCTATTCTTTCTAATACCTCTTCATTTCTAACCTTCTCTATCCACGGTATCCTCATCATATTCCGGCAACAGCACATTTCGAACACTTCTAACCTTTTCTTTTCTGCCGCGCCCAACGTCCATGTTTCGCACCCGTACAGCGCCTCGCTCCAGACATGCACCTTTAATAATCATTTTCGAAGTGACTATCCTCTGTATATTTCCCTACGGAGCTTAATATTGTACATCTCAAAAATTACAAATGTCAGTCAGGCTGCGTAAGAGTAAAAATAGATATTAAATGTCAAAATGGCATGTTCCATTTTAATTTTGGTGAGTGCTACTATGATAAGTGTCAATTGAGAAAACGCCATTACGCCTTCTCAACACTCAACGCGATGTTGCAGAGAGTAATTTGCACTATCCAAATACGTGATTCCGGTATGATGCATTAAGTGTCGATTTAGCGTTGTGAAATCGTGCTTGGGTCACATGACCATTAACAATGTGATTAGAAGCATCGATTGCTACCCAGGGGAACTCTTCATCATTTAGGTATTTTGTTGGAAATTTGTGGTTGCGAATATTGCTTATCAAAATTTATAGGCGAGTTGTTTTGGGAATACAGAATATATCAGGGCGATAATTAGGAATTTATTTATGCAACATAGATTTTTTAACGAACACAATAGTATAAAGTACTTGAAAGAAGGAATAATATCGAAAAGAATTAGTTTGTTTCTATATTTCAACCATGTGTTATCCAGGCATACAAACAAAGAACTAGTGTCCGACCGAAACTGGTTTTTACGACCGAAACCGAAACCGAAACCGAATTTCGGCAACGATCTCGGTTTCGGCCGAAACCGAAACCGAAACCGAAACTTCCTTATAAGGATCATGTTTTGAGAGAAAAATAAAGAAAACGTTATTATAATCAGTCAGTTTTATTTTTTTATCTTTAAATCACATAGCTCTGCAGTCTTTGACATTTTCACTTATTGATAATCAAATCAAAATCAACATAACAACCCCTCATTTAAGGAAATACTTTAATTG
>NW_020442465.1:764458-784736 GCF_000699045.2 Agrilus planipennis
CGGTACTGACAGATCAGTACTGTATTAAAATAAATAAAAGTAAAACTACAATACAGGTATGCAAGGGAAGAAAAAGTAGGGAAAGAGCGAATATAAAGATAGGAGACGAAAAATTAGAAGAAGTGGCTGATTTTAGATACCTAGGAAGTCAGATAAGTCAGGATGGAAGGAGCAGTAGGGATATAAAGCAGAGGATAGCGCCCTTCTATGCTCGCGAACCGTTAATTCGGAAAAGGTTGTTAAAGGTGTATGTTTGGAGCACGGCGTTGTACGGGTGCGAAACATGGACAGTGGGCGCGGCGGAAAAGAAAAGGTTAGAAGCCTTCGAAATGTGGTGTTATAGGCGGATGATGAGAATATCGTGGGTAGAAAAGGTTAGAAATGAAGAGGTATTAGAAAGATAGGAAAACAGAGGATTCTATGGAAAACAATAAAAAATATGCGAGATAGGTTGGTAGGACACCTTCTTAGGCATGAAGGTCTAGTCAGAGACATATTGGAGGCAGAAACAGGAGTTAGGAGGGGTAGAGGTAAACCTAGATTAGATTACTCTTCGCTAGTTTTAGGGAAATGCGAAGTTTGGCTCAGGATAGGAAAGAGTGGAAGTACGTGTCTAACCAGTCTTAGGACTGATGACCTTATGATGATGATGATGAACACAATACGGTACAACAATCTTTTGGTTCTCCCGAACTCGTTTACGTGAACTGTTCTGCATCTGTAATTTCGAAACAAGAAAGGTTTTCGTGTAGTTTACTATCTACAGAGCAAATTAAGTGGTTCATCAAACAGAAACTGTTAATTGGAGATTCGGCATCAAACAGGCAGCGGTGTGTTGCACGGATGCGAGCAGGTACACACCACCCAACGCACAGGTCCATTCAATTCGATTGAAATACTCACTTAGGTTCATGACGAATTGCAGATACATCTAGATATATACCTACCTGCTTTTCTACATATGTTCGTATGCATGTGGAAATCTGTATGGTATCTGCATAAATCCTTTACATTTTCCAACCAACTAACTGAATTGCTTTTAACTAAATTGCCTCGTTTAAATGAGATAAATTTTATCGTTCATTGTAAGTAAGTAAATGTGCAGCATTCAGCTTTTATAATCGGGTTACTAACGTGAAAAATCTTCCATAGAAATTATTATTGTAACATTAACATATAAGTAAGTATAATATGTGATAAGAAACGTTCCAATATTTGAGGTAATCAATTATTCAGAAAACTGTCCAATCAATTCATAAAATGACATCTTATGCGGGACTATTAAGAACTGCCCGATATTTGAGGTAATCCATTATTTCGAAAATTGACCAAGCAATTTATGAAATGGCATCTCATGCGGGACTATTAAGAACTGCCCGGCCAGTTCATGAATTACCTCCGGTTCAATCATAGAGCTTACGCTACTGTATATGATTACGTTTTCTATTTTATAATTATTTCAAAAATTTGAATGTACTTCGTAAATTGCTTATGCCAGTTATGAGTTGCCTGAACAATTTATATAATCCATAAAATGATTAGCCTTATCTAAAGAAACACCTCAAAAACCGACTACGCAATTCGTGAAGTGACAACTTACGACGAATAGTAACGAGTAACTAAGTTTTTCATTTATCAATTTATCTCATCTAGCTTTTTGACCTGAGTCCTTACTTGTCTCAACGCATAGGTATGGATCATTAATTTATTTTTAAATAAACAGTGGATTGCTAGATGCACTACTTACCTGACTTCATTTCAATTTCCAGAGGTAACGCATTTCTGCATAAGTTGTAGCGTGTTTTTTTATTTTCATACAGTACACTAACGTTGACTAAGTACTTGAGCGATTTGTATATAATAATGCATAATGCTTTACTATTGCAAGGATTTTGAATTTGTCAACGGTTGCTGAAAGAGCTCTGGTAATGAAAAAAATTATATTTTTCACAGAACTTGAATTTTATAACTCGCATTTCTTAAAGCAAGAAAATTCTCGTAGATCTCAAGTTGCTTCTATAAAATGCATTAGATTTACAAGGATTTTTCTTGATTATGTTGAAATGTATTTTTCAAAGTTCGTAAATTAAAGACTGGAATACATGGTGTTTACTTTAAACAAAATTTATTGGTTAAGAATTACAACATGTAAGATTTAAAAACATAAAATCCTGATTTACAGGTTAATAATAATATTGTATACTTATTAGGCTGGATAAAATGTACAAAGTTATAAAATGAATGAAATGGTAAAAATGGACGGTTTATAACATTTTGATAATAATCAACAATGGTAAATAAAGTAGTGGGTGCTAACCTAACTCTAAAACTTAAATAATATTTCGACAACAGTTATGACGATTAATTATTTATTATAAGTACAAATAGATTAAACAATTCTTACAGTAACGTAAACATATATATTATAATATATTATTTGTGTGGCAATATTTATATCGTATATACAAAAGTCAGAAAAAGGATGAAAATTGAACCTGTGATAGTTTAGCAGAAGTGATGAATTCGAAGATCCTAACGTTATTACGGGCTTTCCATGCAACGATGCGCTCTAAGGAATATCACAGTCGAAAATGACAACGCCCTATTTATAAATCTATTTTTCTTACTACAGAAAAGAAGAAAAATGGCAGGACATTTCCAGTACTGGGTTATTGCACCTTCCCAACCACCAAAAGTTATCTATATTTACATATCGCTCGTGTAAGTACCTGTATTTTGCTAACACAGTTGCTAGAGGTAATTCAGAATCTCATGGGTTATGACATTGTCCGCTATTGTTTCCAGTTTATCTGAAACTGCATTTTCGTAATTGTATGTGTAAGAACACGGTTAACAGACGAGTCAATGTTTTTGAAATGTACAATATGAGGTTCTGCCTCTCGGCCCATGACATCTTAAAGTACCTCAACCAAAAATTATAGACTTTTTCAAAAGTGATAAAATCTACAATTGTTATTATATTTTTTCTTCAAAATTTAGTTTGTAAAATAGAATACGTAAAATAATTAACTGTGACAGGCAGACAGAGAGACGTATCCGAATAACATAAGTATCCGTAGATAATAAAGAATTTGGAAGAACAATTTTATACACATTTTACACGAGTCTATTATAGTTATGCTAAATTGTTTATTAAATACATATCATAAATTATTTCGAAGCAATCAAGCAAAGCAACTATACAATGTACAAAATGCAGTTATCTAAATCTATTTAGAAATACTAGTAAACGCATAAAATCTGTGTGAAAAAGGCAATAAATGAACTAAAAAGATCGAAAATATTTGTTAAAGGCTATATTTAAGAGAAGATAATGGTAACCCATTCCATCATAACAAATAGTAATTAATTACGGTAAAGTTTGGCGTTTGTTTCCAAATTATTAACTAAAGAATCCTTTGATCGAATACATGCAGATATTAAATAATTACGGCTTTTTTTATCATTCTTGAACAGGATTATAAATGTTACATTGCATTTTGGGCAATGTGATCAAAATGTGTAACCAAGTGATTACTCACATTGTTCATAATGACCGCGCAATGTAATAAATTAGCATTTACGAAATGTGACCTTTAAAATTAGTGTTAAACCTACTTCGGTTATTCTACATAATGCCCCAGCATTTATATACATTATCCGAAATTGCCCAAATTAACCACATTTACAAAAAAAAGGAATAATAATCCAGGCAGATACGTTACAAGCCAAATAAATATAATTGGGTTACCCAATTAAATATTCAAATATGGTAATGATTAATAACTAAATAACCCATAAATTAAACATCTTTACTAAATGTATGTATCCATAGCCTTCTTCCATAACGATGAATATTAATTATTTTTAACAAATGGACTAGATAATATCGATAACGTTTGATTAGATAATACAATTTGCTCTATTGTTCATTTCACTCCAAAGCTAACGAAGACCTATCGGTGCTTCTGTTCTTCCTCACTTTAATTGTTGCGAACACTTCCGTCCTAAAACGCCAAAGGCTCTTAAGTTACGTCACCAGGCCAAATAAACAAACAAACAAGCAAGCAAACAGACGACTACACAACAAAACATGGACAACAATTAAAGAAACAGGGACTGAATGACGTAGAACAATACATGCGGAGGAGTATGTGGATGACGTGCAAGTTTATTTCATGTGAATGTTCTCGTTTCTGGCTGATGCGTCTAAGCCCCAAAGGTCATACCATGGACCATACAAGTTTCCCGTGTGGGGTGATTTTTCGTCATATCTTGAACTACGATCGGGAGATTTTAATCGTCTTTGTAAGGATTCGCCGTAGCTCACGAGGCTCTCATCGTCGTTACGTTTGTTGGAAGCGTTACTGTTGGTTTTGGAAAGTTTTGACCGTGGAAAGTACTGTCCAGATTCAGAATATTGACGTGAAGGACTCTCGTGGTGATCCCTATCAGTGAAATCGCCGGAAGTTTCGTTTTCTGAATCGCTACGGTATCGTCTCGTTTCTTCTTCGTCGACTTCTGAATTGATACTTTCGTAGCTAGACCTCATTCGATTCTCATCATTAACGTGATGGTACTGTTTCTGGTGATGGTTGCTGTAGTATTTTCGTCGCTCTTCTTGAGGTTCATTCTCTTCCTCGGTGCTCCGGTGTCTTCTGTCTATAGTACGATTCGCTTCTTTAACTACTCCATTTTGTTGTTCCCGTCCAAAAGTTTTGAAAGAATGCCTTTCATTTCTTCCATATCTATCGCTGTTGGACTTTTCCAGTTTGTTGTTTCTGTTACGTAATTCCACGTCGCTCATTATATTTCGTTCACTCTCGTCAATCGGTTTGTTATTGGATATCCCGTTGTTTCCCGGTGGATACTTGGATGATTTCGAAAGCTTTTCTAATTTCTTGCCGATGGCTGCTACGTTAGTCATCTTTTCTTTGTTTTTTCTCACTTTTTTCATCTGATCGTCGACGACGATGCAGTCGTAAGGGTCGCTTGTCTCTTCTGATTCGCTTCCCGATTCTGAACCGATAGAATCGCTGTATTGTTGTAGAATGTTCTTTCTGTTAACTGTTCTCAACAGAAGGCCATCGCCATCATCGTAAAATTCTCCGTTTGTTTGTGGATTTCCCTTCTTGTCGTAGCGGTTTTCGCGGTCTGTGGACTTTTTGGGGTTATGGGTTAAGTTTTGATTGAAGCTCCGTTTACGTCTTCGAGGTTCAGGTTTCCGCCCTTGATCAGGTTTGTTCCTCTCTGTGGGTTCCTCGTTTTCTTCGTTTGCTTGCATTGTTCGTTCAGAATCATTGGATCTGTCACGGCTCATTTTGCGAACTGACCTTTCTGAATCTTTCCGTTTCTCTGACGAATTTCTCTTGGCTTTTGGTACTGGAGGTTTGTCCTCCACTTCAACTAAATCTTTGTGTTTCCACATCGACATTCCCTCTAAAACTTCGTTTTCGTTTCCTTTACCAAATTTCCAAAATGACTTGGTCCTTTTAACAAAACCTTTTTTCTCACTGTCAGATTTCAACAACGACAGTTGGTCATCAGAAAGGGAATATCGGGTCTGTACCAGATTTCCTGCGCTATTAGAAGGCCTGATAAGATTTGGTTTTCTGATGGGTTTATGGCTTCTATCATTGTTTGAACGAGATTTCGGCTTTCTAAATAACGAAAATAAAACAAGCTCTACTTAAAGTAAACATGCCACAACGACTAACAACAGTTATTTTTAACAACACTTACCTGGACGTGGACAGTTTCGTTTGACCATGGAGCGACTCGTCGTCGGAATAGTCAACTTCGGGTTGTGGAGGTGGATCATTGCTAAAACCCGAATCATTGCTACTATGAAGGGAGACGTTGCCAACTGGTGCGGCACTCTTGTTGGTTTTCCCTTGGAGATGTAACGGCAGTGATGATATACCTGTTGGTTTGTCTAATCTCGTATTGATAGGGTGCATGGGGTACGTGGAAGGGTGCGAACTGGCAAAGTTGAAATTGGATGTAGATGTTTTCATTCCCGTTTGGGAATATCCCGTGTCGGGATTCGTTCTCGAACTAAACGTTGTGCTGTGCGACTGAACGAGCGACGTTTTGTCGTAGGGAAGGGACGGGGTCGGTATTGGTGCCGGAAGTGCTGGGGGTGGAATGTTATTAGAAGCGATCGCACGACGAATCTGAAAGAAATCGTTTTCGTAAATATTTTTGAATACTTCTTTACGTATATATGTATATAAGTAAATATATTTTTTGGTCTTCTTGATACTCTTTTATACTCAATTAAATTACGATAGAACTGGTTACAGCGTTTGAGAAAAATCGGCGCCTTTATGCTCCGTCTTGCCATTTATTACAGAAAGCAAGGTACAGAGCGAACCAAATTGAAGTGCTTTTAACAATATAGAAGCGACAAGGTACATGTTTCTGACATACTCTTAAACGAAATAATATTGTTGAAAGGATGTGTAGGTACGTTGGTATGAACTTTTACTTGGGAAATGTGAAAGTTATTAGGTAGGATGTCTATCGAGGTGAACTGAAGTCACCTTTACTGTATGGTCACCGAACATATAAGTGTAAGGAATATAAGTTTTCGACAGAATCTTAACTCTAAAGTTGCTTCTTGAAGGTAGTACTCTAGATTTTATACTTTACGAGTATTAGTTATACGATGAAGTTTTACCATTTTAACTGGCAAGTTGACAAAACATTCGAATAATTACGAAACCAGCCGAAAAGTCTTGAATGGTTCACGAAACTGCAAGACAATCTTTGAAAGATTAGGGTATGATCGATTTTATTCGGCGGCGTTTTCATGTGGTGATCATCATCATCCTCATAAGATCGCCAGTTCTAGGACTGGTTGGACAAGTACCTCTTTCCTATCCTGAGCTAAACTTCGCATTTCCTTAAAACTAGAACAACCCACATCCTTAAGTATTTGTGAACATAATCTAGATCTACCTCTACCCTTCCTAACTCCTATTTCTGCCTTTTATATGCCTCTAACTAGACCTTCATGCATGAGAAGGTGTCCTACCAACCTATCTCGCCTATTTCTTATTGAATTCCATTGAGTCCTCTGTCCTCCTATTCTTTCTAATATCTGTTCATTTCTAACCTTTTCTTTTCCGCCGCGCCCACTGTCCATGTTTCGCACTCGTACAACGCCGCGCTCTAAACATGTGGCGATACCTATATTTAATTGTAATTAAATACAATACCAAAATTATCGACTTCTTTTACAAATTCACATTTAAATTAATATTATTAAATTGATAAAGGATTTTTGATAAACATATTCTGCAGAAATCAGTCTATAAGAATACCATCTTTGAACTGAAGTATAATTGCGAACTGTATAATTTTCTTGTTTGACCTTTCTTATGAATTCAAAATAATTCTTTTTCTTGCAGAGTTTTCAGATGTACCTATAACACATCAATCAAGAAATGGACCAGCAGCTAAAGTGGACACACGTCTGTAGATTCACCCAAATCATAAATGTAAGTGCTAGGAGTTTAATTTAATTTTTAATGTAATTTTTAATGTAAATGTTAATGTCCTAAACAGTAGCGAGCACAAACTAAGTCGATAAAAATGTTTGAATGCTCAAGATGTTTTAATGATTTATAAAAGATTATTTTCTCTAATTCTTTTTAATTCATATTTGCAATTGGGAAAATATTATTTCTAAAAGCACGTAGAACCCTTTGTGCCTAGAAAATAGTGAGTCAAGTACTGACTGTCACGGGAATGTAATAAAAGGTAATAAAAGCATCTAGCAGCTACCTGTTTAGCATTAGCAGATGATCTGTGGATATGCAACGTATCGCCAAACATACGGGGTGTTGAGCTTTCTAACGTGTTGTTACCGGTGTGTTGTCCTGACGTTGGGTACTGCGTGTTTGGTGTTTGAGCCGTTGAAGACGTATTATGTCCGGAATGGGATTCGTTCACCTCATATCTGTGCTTTGGAGATCTGAAAAGTAGAATTACAACCTGCACATTTGACAAGAAAAGACCTTAAAATAATTTTAAATGTTCAAATAAGTAGTCCAATTTCGCCTAATCGGAAATTAATAAAATCGATTACTTTCTTGCAATCGATAACCGATTGTTATTGAACACTAAAAGTAATTTCTGTTTAACTGCTAAGAAGAATAAATGTATTCCTCGTTGGAATGGTTATGGTCAGGCTTTAAGGTCCTCTGTCAATTTAGTCGTATTTATTATTAATAAAATCATTCGAAGTGGTCTGTATTCTGTCGAAACTGCCAGACGCGGATCGCGATTTCGATCTTTTTGGATCTCATCAGCGCGTCGCAGGCAGCTCCGACAGAACACAGATCAACTTTTACCTGCTGTCTTAACAGCGCGTTTTAAAAAATACCACAAATGGCGCGGTGAACGCCATCTGTAGTATGATGCTACATCTTAGGATTACGTATGGTCCACCAAGGACCATTTAATTCGATGAATTCGATTATGGTAACGTGCCTATCACGTTGAGGTTAGCTACGCCGAGATTCGTTTCAGCAAGTAAATATCCTCATATATTTAAATGGACCTTCTTGGAACATACGTAATCCTAGAATGTATCATCGTACTAAAGATGGCGTTTACCGCGCCATTCGTGGTATTTTTTATTATTAATAGATTTAGAAGTTTAATTTTAAACAAAACTCAATTGTCAAAACATTTGAATAGACTTAATAATGCCTTTTCGGTTTAGTCTTACATAATGGAATCGTCCAGTAATTCGGTATAGGCCATAGGGAACCAGCCGCTACATTGCGTCCTTAGGTTTTCGCCAAACTGCCATCCCTTAGTTCTTTCCCCGATCAACGCGATGATGTCGCCTTCGAGGAAGCTCAATTGATTTTCTCCACTTGATAGATATGCGTACATTGCCCTGGCTAAGTGCGTTTCCCACTGGGGAGCAGACGATGGATTTGGAACAGCTACCGATCTTGGTCGACGAGATGGACTGTTGCTCCCTGCAAAAGAAAAATTCCTTTCGACTAAACCGTTCGAGGAATCATTTGACATTTTAGAAATATATTTAGTTAATGCATATAGGTACGTTTGAGAAATTGCCCATTGGTTTCAGGATGTTGATTTTGCACTTCCGAAAGAAAGATGTAACCTTTCACAAATCACCCTTTCATACTACTTTTTGAAAGTTATGAAACGGATTAATTTAAAACCTGGGTCGTCATATTTTTCAATAATTTATTTTTAGCAGTTTAATATAAACATTTATAGAAACATTTCCCACAACATATTAATCGAAAAGAGTTCTTAAAGTCGCGAAAGATGTATGACATGCGAATTTGCATCGCATCAACAGTAATTCAAAAAATTCAAAATTCCGTTCCGCGTGAAGCAAATCCTCTAAACAAGACTTGCACTCGCTGCAAATGATAAGGATGCGCACACTGTTCCTATAAATTTTCCACACTGAGAGGAGCTACAGTTCTCTGCAGATAGATGTCCTCATGTAAGGTTTAAACGTTAAAAGAATAAACGGTTAATAAAAGTTGGTTGCTAGCATAAGCACCCTGGACCACATTTAGTCTAATCTAACAATAAAAAATACAAAACAAATACTACAGTGACGCTAGTAATCACCAGGTCATTGAGTGCAACGTTGCGGGCTGTATTCCTTTACCAGGGTCGGAATTCAACTTAGGTACTTGTATTTTCAACTACGTTTTTCTCGAAAACAGTGAACAGCGGACATACAAAATTTACTTAATTTTCATGTTTTATGTTAATTTCTGTTACACCCTGTATAATAAAGCGACAGGTGAATAAAATAAGTATCTAATTGGTTTTTTCTTCTTCTTAATCAGTATTTTTATAAGGCGATGAAACTTTTTTTCTTATGAATGTTGATTTTACTGCTTCTTACCTTGTGCAGAGTGTGTTGACGAATTTATGTTGTGATCTGACTTAGCCCTGTTGAGTGTTGTAACAGGTGACGCCGCTTCTTCTATCGATCTTATATCGAGGCAAGATGCGTCCATACTTTTTGTTTTTCTAAGTTGTGAGTTGATGCTAATTCTGTCCTCTTCCAGATTAGGACTGCGAGGATTCGAATATAAATCTTCGTCTTGCCAAATTGAAACTTGCTGCGAATCGAATTTTTACAATTTAAATTATGAAAAGATATGTGACATATGGCAAGTTGTTTGCCTGATCCGACAAGTTTGAAATGAAAATATGTGCGCGTAGATATGCAAAATAGAAGAATAAATCAATTTCCACTTTGTTTGTGCTTGTTTTTTACGTTGTTTTTGTACTTATACAAAAAAAACTAAGCCCTCTAAGCCACCCTGTGGTGTACTCGTATATTCCTCTCAAGAAAGGAATATGATATTGACAGAGCTTAATATTCCGGAAATTTTCATCGCTTTTTTCAATCTCCGACTAACCTTTATTTTGTTGGTAAAAATGTTTTCCACGGGTTCCGGAAGGTATTCTCTTGTTTTGGCGACTTCCTGCCATTTTTCCAAGTTCTGTTGATAGACCGCCACACCGTGGGAGTAATACGACAGATAATGTTTGGCGAGGGAACATTGCCTTTCCAAAACAAACCCGTATCTCCTCCGTTCCTGTGTCATGGCCTGGAAAATTTATGTCCCTTTTTATTTGAAAACAGCTCAGAAACACATACACAACTTACGCTCTTTAAGCTCTGCTCGCAGAACGCGTCCAGCTTTGTCTTTTCCTCCTCTAACACTTGCATGTTCTGTAATAAGGAGAGGGAAATGTCATTTAAAGGACAATAATGTGGAACGTACAATTTTAGGGACTTCACAGAATAACAATGAGACAATAATTTATACAGTCGAAAAGCACTTTGGCTTCGTAATGCTATAAAATTCGTGACGTTCAAGTTCGATTTCTTAGGTAGACCTAGGTATGCGGGTCAAATTAGGAAGGCAAGGTGCACAGGAAATTATTGTTGTTAGCTTTTGTTCAATTATTTATTCGTATCAGTTTATTCTCAGACTTATAAAGTATTTGAAATGAGCTATTTAATACTGAGGATAATATAAAATTAAATAAACCAACATGTTTATTGTACAGGCGTACCACAGCTAGGGAAATTCCCTATACTTGGGTAATTTAGTACCATCAAATATTGCAAAAAATGTAAACGTAAATATTGAAAAATTTTGGGAATCCTAGTGTACATATGTGTATCAGTTTATCAGAGAAATCTAATTTCAGCAAAAATCTAGATAATAAAAATTCATCTGGCAACCCTGTTATTGCAGTCTTCGCCACTTCTTACTGAGCTGACTATAGTGTACAATAATAAATAAAACAAGCAATTTTGGGGTGATGGTTTTTAATTACAAGATATAATCCACCACCAACGTTTCGCCTTAAGGTGATAAAGCCTCTTCAGGTTAAGATTATAAAGTTAAAATATCATTTCTTGTAGATTAAAATTAAATTAAATTAGATTAATAAAAAAAAGGAAACATAACCCTGCAATTGCTTGTTTTTCATTTAACTCTTCAACAAATTACTGTTCAAACTAATGAAAATTTTAATGGTGANGTACATGTCGATATTTTGATATTATCAGGAAAGAATACCGCAGGTAATCGATATCGGCGTCACCTTTCATGTACCAGAGGGCAAGAAGCAGCGCGTAATAAATCACGTAGCCGCGGTACTAGAAAGAAGTTACGAGAAGTTTCCGGAAATAGAAATATTGCACAGAAAAGTATAAGTATCTGACAGGATGTTGTCGAAGCAAGACAGCTGACATAAATAGTACATGTCGATATTTTGATATTATCAGGAAAGAATACCGCAGGTAATCGATATCGGCGTCACCTTTCATGTACCAGAGGGCAAGAAGCAGCGCGTAATAAATCACGTAGCCGCGGTACTAGAAAGAAGTTACGAGAAGTTTCCGGAAATAGAAATATTGCACAGAAAAGTATAAGTATCTGACAGGATGTTGTCGAAGCAAGACAGCTGACATAAATAGTACATGTCGATATTTTGATATTATCAGGAAAGAATACCGCAGGTAATCGATATCGGCGTCACCTTTCATGTACCAGAGGGCAAGAAGCAGCGCGTAATAAATCACGTAGCCGCGGTACTAGAAAGAAGTTACGAGAAGTTTCCGGAAATAGAAATATTGCACAGAAAAGTATAAGTATCTGACAGGATGTTGTCGAAGCAAGACAGCTGACATAAATAGTACATGTCGATATTTTGATATTATCAGGAAAGAATACCGCAGGTAATCGATATCGGCGTCACCTTTCATGTACCAGAGGGCAAGAAGCAGCGCGTAATAAATCACGTAGCCGCGGTACTAGAAAGAAGTTACGAGAAGTTTCCGGAAATAGAAATATTGCACAGAAAAGTATAAGTATCTGACAGGATGTTGTCGAAGCAAGACAGCTGACATAAATAGTACATGTCGATATTTTGATATTATCAGGAAAGAATACCACAGGTAATCGATATCGGCGTCACCTTTTATGTACCCGCGAGCAAGAAGCAGCGCGCAATAAATCATACTGCCCCGGTACTGGAAGGAACTTACGAGAAGTTTCCGGAAACATTGTATTGAAAATTATAAGTATTTGACAGGATGTTGTCGAAGCAAGACAGCTGATATAAATAGTACGCGATCGTGAAATTTAAATAGTAAGATAAGAATCTATTCAGTGAAATAAATAACCTTTTGTAATATACCATATATCGAAACTTCTTTAAATAAATTGACATCATAAGAAAATTCGTTGTCACAGACAGTTGATTTCTATTTTAGTCAGCGATAGTTTAGAAGAATATTCAAATGCGTTAAAGTGCCTGTGATTTCTGTAAAAACGTGACTATTGCTTTCTATTTTACGAAGATAAAACGAAAGTTAAAAATATGGCAGAGGATATGTGTCATCTACATCTACTGTGAGAAATCATTTTAGTTGTTATCGAGTATTCTTAGAATTCTTGAAATTGTTAAGTTTATTCAAAAAACTTTTGTTTTATTTGTATTCCATGTCAGGAAAGACGTTTTATTGAAGTGAGTTAAGAAGCAAGACAACACACAGGCTGTATTACTTAAAACGGTCGTGTAAATATGATCGATTTTGGCTACGTGAGCCGACATCGAATTACGGATTATTCCAGTTTTAACGTTTCCTTCCTTCCGACATAGTTCCTTTTAGCCATGCATTCGTCTTCGTGCCAGAACGAGATGTATTGTTGAAATTAGTTCCCAGAGAACAATGGACATAACGTTGATAGGAGACCCCGGTTATAACCTGTGACTAAGTGCCTTTATGATTACAGAAGTGATTTTACTTCCTCGTACTTCCCGTCACATATTACTAATTTCAACTAATACTAATTCCCAAGTAACTGATGTGAGAATTTATTAATCGCTTTCCCTTAGTCAATTGTCTTTACTCATTTTCTTTATTTGTTTGTTTATTACAATTTCACGCTTTAACTACTCTATCGATCATTATGACATTTTGTACACACATTGCCAAGACTATAGCAAAGGACATAGGGTACTTTTATTCAGAAAATAATATTGTTCCCGAAGGATAGAAAAATTAGTTTTATGTGATCGGTGAAGATCTTTGACGCGTATATAAGACATCAAAGCGAGCGAAGCCGTGGGTAAATATAATTTAATTAAATTGCTGTTTTATACACAACAACAGTGCGATAATTAAGTTTAACAGTCGATTATTAATTGTAAAAAGAAATAATCGATTATTGCGATTAACGGTATTTATCGATTATTTGGATTTATTAATCGGAAGGATCAATTAATCCAAATAATCAATTATTGTGCTTGATCTTTTATTTTTAAAAATTGAAAATAGTCGATTAATCAAATCGATTAATCGGACCAATGTGGTTAAATATATCGAAATGTAATCTTTTGAAGATACTAAATTTAAAATACAAGAACACAATTTTGTTATCTTTTGGAAATATTGTGTTAGGTACAAAAAACTAGCAACTGAATTTGGTTTCATTACTTACAATGTTCATTTGTTGGTCTTGAATTTCTTTATAAACTTCGACAACTTTTATTAATGCTGAACCTGAAACAAAAAATGTTATTTATTGCACAAGTAGGAGCCTTGAAATATCCAAGAAATTATGAAACAAAGGTAAAAAGCGCAAACGTAATTTTAATCCGTTGTTAAATATTTGAACAATTTCACGAATCACTGTCATTGGCGTAATTAGANGTGTAACATAAGTAAGTCATTATGATGACTTTTAACTCCAATTAAGTACCAAGAACCATCTGTCAAGTTTTGAACGATAAGCTCACATATAATTAAACAAACTGTCCAGAATTGGGTTTAATTAATTGTTATTTGTGTTGTATCGTCGATGCGGTTGTAGGGCACTACCTTTGAATCGCTGCAAATTTGAAATCTGCCATTACGTTTGAATGTGCGACGGCCCTTGTTTGGCCTAATGAAAGTGGATTCAATATCTTTGTTTACGCAAACAATGCGAGGGTGAACGAACATCTACGGTATCTAAGTCTCGAGAGGACGATTGGATCACAATCCTCCAAATACGCGATCACATTAATTAAATGAAAGACAATCGACAACAACCACACAATGCATACTTTAACTCCGAACATGTATGTAACGGATGCAAAACTTGAATCAATTTAGGTCAATTTATACACACGTAAGCTACATGTCCATATGTACAACTTGATTCAATACCTACTAGTTAAACCCATATAATCAGTAAAGCCCAATTTATCGAAATAGTCATCCACACTGCATTGTGGCTCTTCAAATGTACCCACAATGCAAGCTTAAGGCGATTACAAAGTTGAACTGGTCGAAAAAGTCATGCACACTGTACTGTGGCTCCTCAAATGCAACCACAATGCAAACTAGAGGAGACTACAAAGTTGAACTGATTTAAAAAGTCATCCACACTGAATTGTGACTCTTCAAATGTATCCACAACGCAAACTAAAGAAGATTACAAAGTGAACTAATTGAAAAAGTCATCCACACTGCATTGTGACTCTTGAAATGCACCCACAATACAAGCTAGTGGAGACTATAAAGTTGAATTGAACTAAAAAGTCAACCACACTGTATTGTGGCTCTTCAAATGTACCCACAATGCAAACTAGAGGAGACTACAAAGTTGAACTGATCTAAAAAGTCATCCACACTGGATTGTGACTCTTGAAATGCACCCACAATGCAAGCTAGAGGAGACTACAAAATTGAACTAAGCGAAAAAGTCATCCTCACTACATTGTGGCCCTTGAAATGCACCCACAATACAAGCTAGTGGAGACTATAAAGTTGAATTGAACTAAAAAGTCAACCACACAATCTATTGTGCCTCTTCAAATTTACCCACAACGCAAGCTAAATGAGATTACAAAGTGAACTAATCGAAAAAGTCATCCACACTACATTGTGGCCCTTGAAATGCACCCGCAATGCAAGTTAGTAGAGACTACAAAGTTAAACTGATTTAAGAAGTCATCCACACTGTATTGTGGCTCTTCAAATGTATCTACAACGCAAGCTAAAAGAGATTACAAAGTGAACTAATCGAAAAAGTTATCCACACTGCATTGTGACTGTTGAAATGCACCCACAATGCAAGCTAGAGGAGACTATAAAGTTGAACTGATCTAAAAAGTCATCCACAGTGTATTGTGGCTCTTCAAATGTACTCACAACGCAGTTAATTCGTTCAATATAAAATGTTGTGTTGGCGTTTCAGTAATTTTAATGTAATTGTTGTTTAAATTCGCAATAGAACGAGACAAATTCGTTTAGGGACGTCACAATGTAATAGTCCCAAATAGCATTNTACTCGTTGCGAGAAGACCGTTATCTCTCGATAATTAGTATAAATACCATCACCAGCAGCATTGGTTCAGTGTCCTCTTACGACAGCGTTATCAACAACGCAGTTAATTCGTTCAATATAAAATGTTGTGTTGGCGTTTCAGTAATTTTAATGTAATTGTTGTTTAAATTCGCAATAGAACGAGACAAATTCGTTTAGGGACGTCACAATGTAATAGTCCCAAATAGCATTTGAACCACGTCTGCGTGTTACTAATGACCGTCTTGTGTTTAGTGTTAATTGGAGATTTACAACCACACAAACAAACGCCTTGGAACTAATTGTCCCTGCCATGGTAAGGGTGAGACCTCCGACCAGACATCATTCTCTTCCTGGGTTATTGCTCTAAATATTAAAGGGATGAACAGGGAAGGAGTAGGTATGCCATTATGTATATGGAATTGAATTTGAGGACGATACCGACCACCCCACGAAATTCACTTATCTACAACATTAAACACATCCCTTATCACTTAGGTTCCGTTTTATTAAAATTGCTCAAGTTGAAATACATTTTCTTGTAATAGCCTTAAAAATAAGGACAATATTCTGAAGTAACTAAACAAGTCGATATAGAAAATGTACCCTTTTGTCGTACCTAATATATAGATTAGGGTGACAGGAAAGCGAATACTTTTATTTCAGTTTCTTTTCAAAAAATATTAGTTTATCATATTTTCTACAATAAAAATGACAAAGGTCCTGAAAATTTCAGGTAGATAATTTGATATTTAAAGGTAGTTCAAGTTGTTTTTTGAATTTCCGAGAAAAGGACGTTAGATCTTTTCGAACGACATCTGAACATGAATATTAAAGACCTTTTTATTTTTTCTTTTGATGTTGACTTACTAGAGAGTAGAAATAAGATAGGAGAGACGCAAAAATTTTAGAAACAATTGGAAATTTAAAAATCTTCAGTGAACTTTACATATCAAAATATTGACTTGAAACTTTCAGAATTTTATCATTTTTATTGTAGAAAATCGTGAAACGAGAAAAGAACATAAAAAAATTGATTTCGACGATTTTAGAAATTTTTAAAAAGTTAACATATTTTCATAGGAGACTCGATAAATAAATATTCCTTTTTTTTGGGTCACCCTAATATCAGATGTAAATGTATGAAAATAGGGTGATTTTCCGAAGTTATACGAGGGCGGTTCAATAAGTACCCGCGTTAGACATGAAGACACCTTTTTTTTTTAAATTTCTTTTTTTATTTTTCAACATAGTCCCTTTTCAGAAAGATACACTCCTCCCAACGACCCTGCCATTTTTTTTACCCCTCCAAAAAATAAGATTTGTCGAACTCTCCAAAATCCCCCCCTGTCTCGGCGATGACTTCCTCGTTTGAGCTAAATTTCTTTCTCGCTAGTCATTTCTTCATGGTAGGGAACAAGATGAAGTCGCAGGGAGTCAAATCGAGTGAGTACGGGGTGTGCGGCAGCAAATTCATAACGTAATTCATGCATTTTGGCGGCAACAACTCCTGATGAATGTGCCGGTGCGTTATCGTGTTGAAAACGCACCTTCTTTTTCGTCAAATGCGTCCGTGTCTCCTTCAATTTTTTGTCGAAGCGGTCCAATAACTCACTGTAGTATTGTCCAGTGATCGTTCTTCCTTTTCCTAAAAAATCCGTAAAATGATTTCCTCGGTAACAACGTTTGCCAGGCTTCCTGGTCGCTCCTATCAAAAACGGATCTTTGCCCACGTTTAAATTCGTTGAAGCAATATCTAACTGTGGTCGTAGATGGCGAAATGTCTCCATAAACAGTATCCAACTTTGTTTTCATCTCCTCGCATTTTTTCCCATCCAAAAACAAAAAGCGAGTTACCGAACGATACTGCTCTTTTTCCATCTTAGCGAAAATAACGAAGCACGTCTGAGTGGAATGGCTGCCAAATACAAACTAACCTATCAATCAGTCTGAAATTCGTTTTGACGTGATTTGATAGATGGCAGCACACGATGAAAACACCAATTTCCCTCAGGAACGTCCTCTGTCTTCAAACACGGGTACTTATTGAACCGCCCTCGTAGATATTGTTTTTGGTGCTTTGAGCGATAATTTTTAGCAGATAACAAAAATTGGTGGTTATTTTATTGAAATTCCTATATTTCAGCAAACGAATTATCCTTTCCTAATAATTTATTTTTTTCTCAACTAGCGGCGTACTTTTCTACTGCGTATAAATTACCTAAGAACATGTATTTATCAAAAACGAATAACATCCTGTACAAACGAGTTAAAGAAAAACGATTTCACACTTCACATCACTATCGATAGAAAGTGCTTACGCCATTGCTCGTTTTTGCGTTATAATTAACCGATTCCCTTTTTTTCTCACGCTCGTGGATTTTGCTTCAGCGAACAGCGTTGATGGAGGAGGAATCGATTAAGCAGTTGTGCCGGAAAAAGAAACCGGCTTATTTTTGTCGGAATAGAGGTGTTGTTTATTCTTTTTTTTCCCAATTTACCGGAGGCGAATAAAAAGATGGCAATATTTGCAGAAGTTATTGGTTCTATTCCGGTACAAAAAGTCCGGAACGGCGCGGCGCTGAAACAATTACGCGTGCGAAGCCGTGGAACTAATAGGTTTATTTTGCTCGGACGCAAAAAAGGGGCGGCCGAAAAGGGCCGTGAGCCGTCACTTCTCTTGTAACACACTTATTTCCGCGCCGTAATTTACACCGCGCATCCTCCATTCTCGCTTTTTTGTTCACGCATTCGAAAATATTTACCGTGCCTTAATGTACTAGGTACACTCCACTGCCGACTCCCTATTTATCAGGCTTACGATTAATACAACGGACAAATTTTCGTTGAAACCCTTGCCGTTTAGTTTTAGCAACCTTTACGAATAAAAACGTTTTATTGTTTTGTGATTAATATTTCGATTAAAGAACATGCCAGAAATATACTCGTAGCGAGAAGACAGTTATCTCTCGATAATTAGTATCAATACCATCATCAGTAGTACTGATTCAGTGTCCTCTTACGACAGCGTTATTAAATGTGCCACCGTATCGATTGTCACCTGCGGCATTCGGCCAGAACATCCACATAGATACGTATGGTGGGTGGTCCTAGAGCACTTAGACATATAAAAATATACAAATTCTTGAAGAAATACCAAAAACTCCAAATACACACGATATTATTGTAGGTATGAAAAATAGGGTTGACTATGATTGATATTCCGATTAAAGAACATGCTAGAAATATACTCGTTGCGAGAAGACCGTTATCTCTCGATAATTAGTATAAATACCATCACCAGCAGCATTGGTTCAGTGTCCTCTTACGACAGCGTTATCAAATGCGCCACCGTATCGATTGTCGCCCGCGGCATTTAAACAGAACAACTACATAGATACGTATGGTGGATGGTCCTAGAGCACTTAGACATATAAAAATATACAAATTCCTGGGGTAATACCCAAAACTCCAAATACACACAATATTATTGTAGGTATGAAAGATGGGGTTGACTATGATTACTATTCCGATTAATGATGATCGATTGTTGCTTGCGGCATTCGGTCAGAACATCTACATAGATACGTACGGTGGAGCACTTAGATATATAAAATTATACATATTCCTGAGGTAATACGCAAAACTCCAAATACACACGATATTATTGTAGGTATGAAAGATGGGATTGACTAATTATCTTTCATAATAACGAATTAAAAATCAAGAAAAGTGTAATGTCACGCTGCCACATCGTAAGGTATTGATTAACCACTTAAAATCCCGCTGTCCTATTTTCATCGCATGTTCATTAGTGTCAGACCTCACCCTGCGACGTTAGTTTAAGTGGAACAAAAAGTCATTCGGATTAATTGTTGCCGTTGTAGTTAAAGACCATTAGCAACTTCGAAGGCACAAAAACGCGAATTCTAAACTGGGTAATAGGCAAATGTCCGCAATACGACATTATAACCTGTTCAATTATGAAATATAAGCTACCATAATCCCAAATTCTGAATCTTTACGTGTAAGACATCACCCTAAGGATGTTTGGGAGGTAGACAAGAGTACATAAAATTAGAAATTCGTTATTAATTAGGTTTTGGAGCATATCATGAGGTAAATAAATACTATCTATACTAAAAAAAAGTATACGGTTTGAGAGAAAATTTGGAATTTGACCAAAAACTTTGAATAAAATAAGAAATAACGAATAATATTTTCATTTATCGTAGTAACAAATGTATGTGCAGATTAAAAACAATTATTTCGAATTTTAACATTTTAAGCAGAGATAGTTTTTTAAAAGTATTTAAATACAATATGCAAATACTTTTTTGATTTGTTATTTCAAATGTAAAATACAAAATAGATTTCCCTTT
>NW_020442465.1:785152-825039 GCF_000699045.2 Agrilus planipennis
AATAAATAATAAATTTAGCATCTCAATGCCCAGTTTTGTTGACGATGCAACAGAAAATTTAATTTTTAAATCATACCTTATTAATGTAAGTAACTAAGGAAATTATTGACCGAGGAGGAAATTTACGACGAAAAGAAACGTAAACGGTTCAGATAACTGAGTTACCTTAAAGTAGCTACTGCATGAGACGCAAATTTTCTCAAACGAAATTTTCCATCACATCGACTTCCGCCTTTTCCACACTTCCGTAGAATAATTATTAGCACCTCCGTTATTTCGCGCAACGTGACTCCCTGTCTGTTAAACTTATTGCGAAATCAAACGCGCCAGAGGGTGAAAATGATTTGCCAGATATATAAATTTTACAAATAGCAGGCGTGAAATATTACTAGAGAGGCATCTCAATTATGGAGTTTTGACGCTAAGATTTTAATCTAATTAGACATAAAGAAAATCATTTATCAGTTCTTATTGAATACTTATACCTATATCTACTACCTGCAATAATTTGTAACTTGATTTCCCGACTGTCATAGTTGCGTATAATTGAATTTATTAGGATATTTATTCGTTAATTAAAGAATTCCGTAGCCTTGTCAAGGAAGTTCCACCATGGAGTATTATTTCAAAGTAATTCAGACTTGAAAATTAAGAGGCGCTACGGTATGTAGTAAACAGCGCAAGCGCGGCCATGTGCTAACATAGCGGCCATCTTTACTTACAAGGTAAAAAAATGGAGACCGTGATAACGGAATAAATATATTTTAATTTTATTTTTCTCATACAATTCACATGTCAAATAGAATTTTTGACAACAAATCATCCTTTTCCTGAAAATAGGTTGTTATACGTCAAATGCTGAATTAATCATTAAATAAAATTCAAAATCTTCCTATTTAAATTTCGCACTTTTTTTTCTTTTAGTTTAGACTCGTATTAAGAGATGGCGCAAAACCGAGCATGGGTTTTACTCAAATCGGACACATATTTTTAGTCATGTAGACAGTACCATGATGAATTTTTTCAATGTTTTTGAACTTTCTGCACACATTCATAGACACAAGTGCTTGTCATTTGATGCCATTCATGACAATATACAGTTGATACTCACAAAAGGTTGTCTGTAAATGCTGTTAGCGCAAAATATCCAGAAAATTCTTATGATTGCAATTTTTGACAAAACGATTCACCTTTTGTTTTATTTGTTAGACTATTTCTTCAAATTTGCATCGTTAACTTTCTGTATTATCAATAAGAAGAAGCACTGGCTGAATAAAATGTTTTATTTCGTTGATTTAGCTGCAGTAAAGTGCTTTTTGATATCTAAGCAATTTAATTTTTGATTGCCAAAGTCTCTACTCTAGAGAAGCCGCCGCTTGGCCTTTAATCGANGCTACATTTTAGGATTACGTATGCTCGTGCTACAGATGTATTATCAATAAAATAAGTCGGATAATGTAGGTATATATTTTATAAGAAGCACTGGCAGAATAAAATGTTTTATTTCGTTGATTTAGCTGCAGTAAAGTGCTTTTTGATATCTGAGCAATTTAATTTTTGATTGCCAAAGTCTCTACTCTAGTGAAGCCGCCGCTTGGCCATTAATCGATAAATTACTGAACGTGCTAACGTACTAAACCAATTTGTGGTGGTGAAATAGAATTTTCCTCATTTTTAACGATCGGAGAGAGGAACTAGCGTTCGCGTTACAATTAAGTAGCTGCTTAAGCCCTAAAATAAGGCTTCTTTACTTTTATCACTTCTTTTACCAGTGGTTCTCAACTTTTTTTCCTCGTCCACCAACAACGTTTGGACAAAACATGGATTCACTTACTGATATTTAATTAACTTCATTTATCTATAGGAGAAACTACCACAAATGGCGCGGTAAACGCCATCTGTAGTACGATGCTACATTTTAGGATTACGTATGCTCCAACAAGGTCCTTTTAAATATATGGATATCTACTTGCTGAAACGAATCCCGGAGTAGCTAACCACTACGTGATAGGCACGTTACCATAATCGAATAAAATAATTCGAAGAGCAAGTAGATATCTATACATTTAAATGGACCTTGTTGGAGCATACATAATTCTAAAATGTAGCATCGTACTACAGATGGCGTTTACCGCGCCATTTGTGGTATTTTCTAAAACCCGCTGTTATGACAGCAGGCGAAAGTTGGCCTGTGTTCTGTCGGAGCAGCCTGCGACGCGCTGATGAGATCCAAAAAGATCCACGTCTGGCAGTTTCGACAGAATACAGATCTCTTCGAATTATTATATTCATTTATAGGAATTCCACACTTCAGAGAATGAAAAAAAAACATAAATCAATTGTTCATTTTTTTCGCGTGTGATCGAAATTCGTTGATTTTTGCTATTTTTATAACACTTTAAAACAATCACCAACATAAAATTGTTACGTATTCGTCTCCCCGCCGATGCAATACTTTTTTATACTTTCCTTAATTTTAGGGGCACACGTTACCTATGTGAATGTCGTTTCATATTTTTTCGGATCATATGACAAATCGTTGGAAAGATTTGGCAAAAAAGACATTCAAAAATCATATCTGTATAATTTTCACGTAACATATCTGAAATATTTTTGAAAGTATGTTCCTTCCTCTTTTATTTCCGAAGGAGACACAGTTTTTAAAAATAATCCGAAAGATTATGACTTTTGGCAATCCTCATTTCAAGCTACAAATTTAAGAATATGCTACAATTCAAAACGAAATATATTTAAATTAGTTATTTTTCCAGAATTTGAAATGACAAGATTACGGGGTAGTTTTTTGAAAAAACTTTTCAATCCGATTACATTCTGGTCATTAAACTTGAAGAATAAACGTAACATTAGCTTTCGCCTTTTGTTCTCTCATAAAAAACAAACCTTTTTTCCGTATCTTGGGATCTTGGGGTTTTTCGTTCGAAGTAAAGGAACCGTATACATATATGTATATACATAAAGTGGAAAACTGTAAGCTTTAGCCTCAGATGTCCCGTGTCCATCAATGTTTAAAATGCCATTTGTATGCGCACGTGTTTTCTTTCCCTTCGAGTTGGTCTCTTTATTCCTTAGTTGTACGCGTTCAATCCCCTAAACTCACCCTTCATAAGAGCAACCTAAATGATAGCACGTTTCGGAGAGAAATACCCATTGTGAACCAGCTGGCGAATATTTAGTTTCTTTACTGCAGCGGCTCTAAAAACTTCCCCGAAATCGGCGTTTCGAGTAGGTACTCTCCTCGTACGTATTGTTAACTCAATCGATTTTTAAAGCCATTCAATCCGGCTCCAAATATTTTCACTTCAAATTCTCTCGTCCTAATGCGAGAACTAATATTTTATTTATCGATACCGATTGAATTATTAACAACAAATCTTACTGAATGAAACGCGAAACTTAGTAAAATTTTAAGGATGTTCATCGGGTTTTCAAAATTAATGATGTTTTTGTAAGTGCTTCAGAAAATCAGAAACGCAGAGTGGGACACATTTTTTGAGCTTCTCGAATTGTACAAGTTAAGTTTTAAGATTTGGAGTTGACGAATAACCTGCCACAATGCATTGTCATCTCGTGAACACGCCCACAACGCAACGTTTATGTAATCAGTCGTAATAACGTTTGAATTATCATAGAAGAAACATAATGACAACAATTACGTTGTGGTGTAAATACAATTCTGGGTAATTTTGTAGAAAGTAGCCATAATAGGTGAAATTATTGTCAACAACGTAATTTAATTAACTTGTGGATTTGTTTTACTATTTTTTTCTACTGTCGTAGTTAATTGAATTAATAAAAATTGAATTGTTCTACAATATCGGATCTATGTTGTATTAATAATTTCGTGGGATACATTATGGCCACAACGCAGTACCTATGATTTAAATAAAGCGAACCATAACTCAAAATTCACTTTCATTTCATCCTTGAGTTCCTCAAACATGCTATGTCGCATTCCACAACGTAAACTAAATTTTGTTTATGTTACATGCCTTGTTACAAATCCTGCGTTGCGGATAATTTTGAAAATCCAAAACTATAGTTGATTTTAAAATAATTCGAAGTGGTCTATATTCTGTCGAAACTGCCAGACGCGGATCGCGATTTCGATCTTTTTGGATCTCATCAGCGCATCGCAGGCAGCTCCGACAGAACAGAGACCAACTTTTACCTGCTGATTTAACAGTGCGTTTTAGAAAATACTACAAATGGCGAAGTAAACGCCATCTGTAGCACGATGCTACATTTTAGGATTACGTATGCTCGTGCTACAGATGGCATTTACTGCGCCATTTGTAGTATTTTATAGTTGATTTTATTAAATATATTTTTTACGTGGACTACGTGCAAATTTCCGCTGCGTACCTAAACAGATTTTTTTTAAATAAAAGTCAACGATGCGACGTATGTTTTTATACGGGATCTATATGTATGTGCATGTAAAGTGATCTCTCACGTTCCAATGGCTCTCGTAGCCGTCCTTGCTTATTTGCATAAAATAATGAGTTGGTAAAAGAGAGAGAATGTGCAAACTTGCCTATGTCAGATGAACTTCCCCATGTACCCTGCTGTGCCTGACGTGCAAGTTTTGTAATTGCGTCGACGTAGAGACGGGATGCGGCTGCGGCACCTGCAAATTGAATGCGATTTAGTTAAGAGAACGAACGCCTATTCACTCTAACAGTCATTTATGCCACAAAACGCTTCCATAAACCAAATTTCATTACGTGATAATTGGGAAAATTAAATAAATTTTACAGAACTCCCATTTAAAAATTACATCTTTCGAATACAGTGTAGCATTCACAGTCGTCACGTCGTCCATCCTACAATATCAATTGTCAATTTGCCTTAGAATGTGCTTTTTAAATTGACATTGTATAATATTGGGATCCGTCAAATGGGAGGAGTCTAAAAACATGGAGCCGATTAGGGAAAATTTATCGTAGTTCCTATGGTGTACACAGGAATAAATAATTTCTCACTTTATAATTTTAGTATGATTCTAGTTTTAAATATTAAGGTTATAACTGATGATAAATTCTTGCTGAAATATAATCATGTGCATTAAAATGACGTGAACAAATTTTTATTCCGGAATTCACTTCTTTGATGCCTACTGCTTTCATCCAAGCTTCTATTAGTTTACTTTTTTCTCTAATTTTCCGAATATATTTTTTACATATATAAAACGGTTAGTTTTTATTGGAAGGTAGTTAATGTAGGTGAAGAGTGAAGATCTATGTCTGAAGTGCTATTGCAACTTTTCACTGAACATATTAACTTTTTATTTGATTTAACTTTAGAAGAAAACTTCGTCGACTCCATCACTTTTTTAACGTGTTTTATTATTTTAATAAACAATTTTACAATTTGCGTACACAGTTCCTATGTAAATTTTTCCCTCATTCGAGTTATAAATTTTGCCACCAGATGGTGTATGCTCGGATCCCAATACGATGTTTAATATAACGCATAAATATCAGAGGTGCACGCGAGGTTACAATAACAGTCACAGAGTCTTAAGGCTCCGTTCACACGCAATCGTGTTGTAGTCACATTCGCTATGGACTTGAGCGAGAGTTTTCTCACTCGTTTTCGTGTGAACACAGCATTAGACTCTAGCTCGTGCTGAATACGAACTTAAAATCTGTCACTTTCTAAACCTATTGTCTAATTGATTATTTATATGTAATACTGACCCACATGTACGTTATAAATATCAGTATTTACTACTACTAAATGCAGACTCTTGTAGCCATGTAGGGGAATTAATATTATAATAATGCAAAAGGTAACTGTAGAATCAATTACATAGGGATATCGTCATAAACGAATGCTTTTATGATAGTACTACTAGTTAACATTGGAGTAGTAGGTTAATAGGTAATTTTAGTTTATTTATGATCGGCGGAGATAACATTCAGTTGTCGCACTCATACAAGAACCTGCACTATTAGTAGGTTTGTCTACATTCTGGGTATCGCTCACGTTCTCTAGACTCTTATTTACTGGTATAACTCTAATAATTCCACAAACTGCAAAAATTTAGAACACATAAATCATAGAATTTATTTTATGTTATTGGCCGCTTCGGTTATGCAATCAGTTAAACTAAAAGTGTTCACAGCGAATTACTTCAGCACACTGCGTTTCTATTGGCTAATAGACGTGAGATTTACTACATTTATATACGGATTTTGTGTGGCTACAGCCAATCATAAATAGCAGCGTACTTAGTTCTCCTTTGATGTGAAAAAAATTGGTTAAAGTATACTATGTATGTATACATATATAATTTGATGTAATAAATAACTGAATTTGATAATATCAAGAAAAAGACAAGAATTAACTTTAACAATGTCCACAAACCATTCATTTTATTGATAATTAGAGTGAAGCGTATCATAAAAAGAAAAAGAGTAATCTAGACACAATTTGAACGGTAACTACAGTACATACTTTCCCAATTTGTACAGAAATATATATTTCTTTAGATGTCTACACACATATATGGTACGTATATGACATTTTCCTCTGAAAGCATCGACATCAAAATCCGGATGCTTCGTGAATGGGACAATCACACTAAAATCATTTATCAGTAATATCACCGTAGCACAAGTGTCGTGAATAGGGCCATTAGTTAACGGAAAATCGACGCTTTCTGATTGCGAGATACCAATAGACGGTCTGATAGAAGCAGTTCGTTATTGCATTACATGGTGAATGGATAGTCAAGTTCTCTTAGCTGTCTCTGTATAGGTGCCTACATGGGATGATGTTTGTTTAACACGTTGCCATTGCGTCGGTTTGCAATTAAATAAAGTATATTGTCGATAGTAAAGAATCTGCCTTGTACCTAATAAACAATCATAGATAGCACAGTAAACGCCACCTGTGGAAATTTGTCGCTGATTATGGGCTCAGTAATGATAAATAACAACCTTTTCATTTAAATATTTGATATGTAAATTTTGTGGATACAATAGAAAAGGACGGAACATAAACTAGCTAAGAGGGAATGCTTGAAGTAGCAGGTGCCTAGATTCTATTGGAAATAGTACGTCAATTACAGCAGAGCTGGGCAAACTTTAACTTAGCAGGAGCCGCTACATGAGGTTAGTTTGAGTCACTCCATACTCTTCAATGAGTACGAGAGAGTAAGCAGTAATGAATAATTTTGTTTTGTCTTTTTCTTCTCCCTTCCACTCCCATATCAAGCCCCTTCATCCCGTAGACGAGCGAAGCCACTCTCGCAACTTAAATAATACCTACGAAAATTTTCGTTACTACGTTCGCAAAACTATTGGGTTTGGCTATGGAAAAGGGGACTAACCTACGAAATGGAAGGGATAAGAAAAGGAAAGAATCATTTCACTCGCACTCGCAGGATCAATGAGGAGCTACTTGGTTAACCTTGAGGAGCACTTGGGATGCAAAAGATCCGAGTTTGCCCGGCTTTGAATTACAGTGTAACTTAGCGGCTTGCTGACAATAACTTGGCGCAAAGGCACCACTGTAGGTCAGGTTATCAATCAATTATGAAACTATTCTTCACTGGAGATTCAATTTTATTTAGGTTTGTATCTACGCATTTTATGATGACAAGTATAAAACGAAAAAAGATTCGTCAATAAATGGATCGGCGATTTTTTCCTGGAAGAATGTCGTGCAAATAATAACTGACGGAGTGTAGACGGGATCGTTTTCCTTGCTGACAGTTAAGTGGAAAATTTTATTAAGAATACTACCTAGAATGGCTACAATATAACGTTGGCAATTTCATGCTTTCATGAAGCGAGTTGTTTGGTTCGTCTAGCGGGACTGGCAGAAATTTTGGCTCGTTATTTCTGAAAATGTACAGCCATTTTACTGCATAACAACGTTACGTGAATAAAAGGCGATACCGACTGCTTCTTTCGTATACAATACGTACTACAAGTTAGCTTTTTACCTAAAACGAACCTTTCAAAGCAACTGGCGCAAACAAATTGTACAATGTTTATAAATAGACATCTCGTAAACGTGAAGCAGTAAACTTAACTCTGAACGAACGAAATGCACATTTATAATTAACCTATAAAAAATTTAAATAAATTATTTACAAGGCTACGTCTTCATAGTTACCCACAAGTTATACACTATAGGTAAAAATTTAATCGACCATGTAAAATTCTAGGAATAATCTCGTTCTTCAAGAGGTAATAGAAAACTTTGTTGAGTATCACAATTTTAACCCCGACTGTTTCTTATTTAACTTCAGGTGTCTGCACCGATAGCGAGCGCCTTAGCCTAGAGGTTTAGACCATTGCCTAGCATTCGAGAGGACACCGGTTCGATTCCGGGTTGGTCTGGGTTACTTAGGTAAATTCCGCTTGGACAATAATATTCCACACATAAAGTCTAATCTGTCTTGATTTAGTCTGTCTCATCTTTCTCTTCCTAACCACTACCTACCTATCCCATCCCACCGATTCCTAATAAAAGGAGGTTGATGAGGGTATTCCACCATTTTCTTACGAAGGGACTGCCCATCCACCAGCATTAGAGGCCGGTGGAAATGAAATACTCGAGATAAAAATGTGTCAGTAGTATAGCTATAGGGATACTGTGACACTTCGATGGCCTGTCCATCCTCAGTCCCTTACCATGGCCTCCAAAGACACCTTGGAGGTCATTCTTCAGCTAAAAAATGACCTCTAAGACACCTTGAAGGTCATTCTTCAGCTATACTACTTGTGTCGGTAATTTAGTTTGTACAAAAATAATCGAAGCAACAAATTTGTTTACGGTGTTCATCATTTATTGCAGTAGCCAGAGAACAACAGTTTAATTTTGCCTTAGACAGCAAAAAACGGCGAATAAATGAACATTAGAACATGTACCTACGCACATCCAGCAAACAATGGTACAGGGAATTAGATAATACTGAAATATCCTCCTTTTCTGCCATTTTTGTATCATTCGATCTTTGTTGGGGACAAACTGGCATTCGCATCATAATTAACTCTACCAATTTTACATGCATTTGAAATACATCTTAAAAAAACTTCCCAGGGCAGGTCAACCTTTCAGTCATAGTGTATTTTGAAATCGATGTAAAAGAAGATGTGTCATCAGAGTTCTCAAAACTCACTTCTTCTGGTTCACCTGTAACGGAAGGACGTTGATAGTGTCACGTGGGCACTAAAGTGAAACGTCTCCAACAGCATTCCATTTAACAAGCTTCAAACGCAGAAATCTGTAGTTCATTACCATATTTGGATACTGTCTATGGGTCATAATTGCAGAAATTAAAAAGTTATTGGTAACTTCAAAAGAAAGATAGGAGACGAAAAATTCGAAGAAGTAGTCAATTTTAGGTATCTAGAAAGTCAGAAAAGTCAGTAGGGAAAGATTACTAGGGATATAAAGCAGAGGATAGCGCAGGGTCGAGTTGCCTTCAATAAAAATAAGTCATTTATGCTCGCAAACGATTAATTAGAAATTCGAAAAAGATTATTAAAGGTGTAGGTTTGGAGGGCGGTGCTATACGGGAGAGAGTGGGCGCGGCGGAAAATAATAGGTTAGAACCGTTCGAAATGTGGTGTTACAGGCGAATGATGAGGATACTGTGGCTAGAGAAGGTTAGAAATAAATAGGTATAAGAAAGAAAGAAAAGGAGAACAGAGGGTTCTATGGAAGTCAATAAGAAATAGGCGAGATAGGTTAGTAGGATACCTTTGCAGGCTTGAAGGTCTAATCAGAGACATACTAGTTTTAGGGAAATGCGAAGATTAGCTCAGGATAGGAAAGAGTGCAGAAGCGTGTCCAACCAGTCTTAGGAGTGACGACCTTATGATAATAATGAACTTCAAAATAATAAAATAAAAATTTAAACGGAATACAGATCACTTTAAATTATTTTATTCGATTAAGCTAACGTGCCTATCACGTTAAGGTTGGCTACGCTGGGATTCGTTTTCAGCAAGTAGATATCCACACAAGTGGACCTTGTTGGAGCATATGTAATCCTAAAATGTAGCATCGTACTACAGATAGCGTTTACCGCGCCATTTGTAGTATTTTCTAAAACGCACTGTTAAGACAGCAGGTAAAAGTTTGTCTGTGTTCTGTCGGAGCTGCCTGCGACGCGCTGATGAGATCCAAGAAGATCGAAATCGCGATCCGCGTCTGGCAGTTTCGATAGAATACAGACCACTTTGAATTATTTCTTGGTGTAAAGCTTAACGTTTGTATCTTTTAGGTCAAATCAAATATGAAGTTAAAATTTATTGGCTCTATTTTTTAACCTACAGCAGTATCATTAGTGTCTGTAGTAGAGCGTGCCACAGTTCTCATGTGAAGTGTTTAAGTTGCAAAGTTCGGTCGCAGCTTTTAATGCCTCCATTTCCTTCACCTGACGACTTTGCATTTCAACGATAGCAGTGCAAGTGGTGCATCTTAAATGTCTCCCGTAAAACGAACTGGGCGAGAGATAACGACGAAGTAAGTAATTAATGTTTTTATCTTCTGTATGCATATCTTTAATTATTCATGACTACGTAAAGGATGAGGATGACGATGCGACGGAGGGATATGGCGTAACGGTTTGGAGCGTCTCCAAACGGGAGTTGGCTGCTTAACGCGGTAATTGTGTTAACGTGCCCGGCCATCCCGTCAAACTGAACCCAATCGAGTTCTCCTCAACTGAATATTATCATAGGCGACATGAAGTACTACAAAGTAAGGGGGAGTGAAGCCCTCTACGGCAGGAGACGGGATTAATAACACAATTACTTGTATAAACCTTATTTCCAGAGAGGCCAAGGACCTATTATCCCTAGAGTAAAAGTTTTCACTAATCAAATCTACAATTAAACCTATATTACAATTTAAAAATATTCAAGAAAATGCATCATCATCACAAGGAGATAAAAGCGTTTACTTATTCGACTTGCTTAATTCTAACCCTAATTTTTCTCTTTTGAAACAAAAGTTCTTGGTAAGTGATCTGTTGAAGCCGTCAGACTCGATTACGATCTCTTTGGATCTCCTCAGCACGTCGTACACAGTTCTTACAAATCACTGACAAGTTTACTTGCTGCCTTTAAATAGCGTTTATCAAATAATTACAGACGGAGTGATGGACGCCATCTGTACAAATTTGCTAGTAATTGTGAGTTCATTAGGTAGGTAATGTTCAACAACGTTCTCGACATGTTAAACTTAACCCGTGATAGCAGCGATGCATTCTACGGGATGGTTCGTGTGCCTTTATTTATACATGTGTTTTTTTATCTAAGTGTTTCTAATCTGAATTACATTTTACGTTGTGTACATTAAAATGATTCGAAGAGATAAAAATGTGCACTTTGTTAACGGTAACAATTCTGTAAATAATGGCTTGTACTTATGTAACTACGATATTACTTTATATTTAAAAGGTTGTTGTAAAAGGAAGCGAATTTTGAGGAAGTAGATGTTGGAAATTTGTGCTAGTTTTAGCACATGAAATTGACAATTCATTTCACGGAAATATGAAATTGCCGACGTTACGTTGTATTACCTTTACTAGGTAGTTTTCTTGCTAGTGTTTTTAAGTGCCTTCAACGAAATTCTGAAGTCAACTGTCGGTGACAACGGATGTATAAAAACACGTTACATCCTAACGTTAAAAAGTAAAAATTGAAAAGGCGCAATGCCATTTACAACTTGTCAAATACATCGTCAGTCCTAAGACTGGTTGGACTCGCACCTTCACATTTTTCTATCCTGAGTTAATCTTCGCATTTCCTTAATTATTATGTGAACCGTAATCCAACCGCTACTTTTTAATCTATACATCGAAGACGCGATCAACATCATTAAGGACAGTACAACTGTAGGGATAGACGTACAGGGGCAAATGATTAGTTCGCTTAGATTTTCAGATGATATAGCAGTATTAGCAGTTAGCAAAGAGTAGTTAGAGATAGCTTTAAATAAAATGGAACCTGTATTGATAAAACAGTACTGTACAAAAATAAATAAAAGTAGAATACGAATACTGGAATGCAAGAGAAGAAAACGTAGGAAAAGAGGTAATATAAAGATAGGAGACGAAAAATTAGTGACTGTTTAAGAAGTCAGATAAGTCAGGACGGAAGGATCAGTGGGGATATAAAGCAGAGAATAGCGCAAGGTCAAATCAACTTTAATAAAATGAAGTTTCTTGTATGCTCGCAAACGGTTAAGTTAGAAATTAGAAAAAGATTGTTAAAGGTGTATGTTTCGAGCGCCACTGTACGGATGCAAAACATGGACGGTGGGCGCGGTGGGAAAGAAAAGGTTAGGTTTTTAAAAGGGCTGGTAACTGAAAATTTTTGTTTGTTTTGAAATGATTTTAATATTAAAATTTATTTTATCTATGTATAGTGATTGTAACTGCTTAAAAATCTGAATCTTAAGTTGGATACATTTTTAGAATTGTCGACCGGAATTTTAGCTCATTTTTATACAGCATTTCATCTAGACCCTTCTATCAATTTTCCAGAACCAAATTTGCAATTTTTCCCCTTCATGTATAATAAACTACCCTTTTTTGACAAGCGTGTATTCAAATCGAAACGATGCATAATGTATGTAGATAGAACGCTAGTAAATCCTCTTTGTTACTTTTCCATTCTTTAGAATTAACAACGCTAATATGTTAAAAAAAACTACAAAAAAGTAAGGAGTTATTTATTAGACATTATTTTATGACAAAAGATGTATTTAATTTAATTTAGGAGGGTCATCACAGAAACAAGTTGTGATGGTGCCCTAAAATGTTTTTCAACTGAAATGCATGAAGATATTTCCTAAGAGTTTAATAAATTTAAATGTACAGTAACATTTAGTTACTTTAAATATATAACGCATTTTATTGTGAAATGGAAAGTTTTGTCAGGATAGAAAAAAGTCTGTGTTCTTTCTTATATTTCTGACAACATTAGTCGTAAATCTCTGTGTTACCTAAAGCGTCCGGTCGCAAAAAAATAGATTGTATCGGCCGGGAATTGAATCCGCTCCATGCCGATCGCCGATGTTGCAGACGGCTACTCCTATACCACTGAGCTATTTACAGCGCTTTACGAATCAGACGAATGGTTTACGAGCAACAAACAAGCAAGGAAACAAACTAACATTTATTTATGTATCTATGTTTATTTACATACATTTTAGTAATTTTTTATACTTATCCATTTTAAATAAATAAACAAGCATTTAATGGTGTCATATTAGGTAATTGAAAACCTTCCAAAATTACCTTAAAACCCATTCAAGCAATTATAGCGTTACTGTATAAGGCACCTAATTTAGTGAAATGCGATAAATCTCCCGCTTAGTATCTCTGTGGCATATTGGCAAACTAATTTTCCGTATGAAATCGTCGGAGCCGGGAAAACTTTATTAGAAGACGTTACGCAATCCTTGAACTTGTGGAAATGGCGGAAATGAAACGAATCGTCACAAACACTTGTGAAACGGGTGTAACATTACTTGGTGAAGAGCAACAACTGTTAGAACAATATAACAATTCCAAGTTCACTGTCTCCTCACAATTCAGCAGTTAACGACTGTTTCCAATTGTGAATTTTCGTTTCTTGAGTTTACTAGTTTACAACAACTTTCCTATATTGCGATTTTTTAATTGAGTTTTCACCTGAATTCATTTACAAGTGACTGCCTACATTATGCACTTGATGAACAATACCAAAGGTTTGTTATTTTCTTGTTTTGTTTCAAAATAAGTTGGCCTGCAGTGAAAAAGTTCAGGAACAGTCGTGGCATTGCACATTAAGAACAAACTGTACAGTTTAAAGGTAAATATCTGGAACTAAAAAAGAATACCACTTTCACAATAGCATACTCAGTAAGCAAGTTCGATTCTAAATTCACTCCCATTCCTGTTTCAAACTTTCTTTCTAGTACATTCCAAAAGTGGATAATTACCTACATCTCGAAAATTGCTGAGAAATAATTTGCTATCTTGAAAGCGGGGAAAAAAATTTTAATTTCAAATCGTAACGAATATAATTGAAAACAGAAGAAGATGAATTATTATTAAAACTTGTTAAGAGTAGATACTCTAAGACGAACGGTCATTTTACTGTAAGTCAATTTGAAAAGGCGAAGTCCGCAATAAAGTATTGGACTGTATCGTCATCCTTTTTCAGCTTATTACGGTAGCTTAGTTTTTAAAAAACACTCTGTATGCAAAAGGGATTGTTAGGAATCAGATGAAGCTGTTAATTTTGCTAATTGTGTGGAATATGGTGGTGATATTGCACTTTCTCTGTTCAGTAATTTACTGGCAACTTCGCCTTTCCAAATCGACTCATCATTGATGCATATATCTACGCATTTCGAAAGTTCTGTTTTATAAGTGTGTCTCAGGGGTTAATTCAGTTGTTATTTTACAGAGAGCTATTAATATTATTATTATCCACTGATTTTATTATGATTATATGAAAATGTGCACATATGCAGTTTGCATAAAACAAATAATTACATTTGTTATGATACCAAGGTTATAATTAATGATACACGGTATAAAACTCGAAAACTAATTTCCTTCCCAACCGATAATAACAACAACCACACAACAAAAGAATTAAATCCTTAATGACTTTGAATATGTGCTTTTACCATTTATCTCTTTATTACCTGCCGATGCTACCTGAAAACGATAATACAAACACCTTATTAAGATTCGTTAAATGGTCATTATGAGTGATTGACATTTAAATTTTACTGTCTGAAAATAGGGACATGTAGGTATGCACTATTGCATTATAGACTTAAAGTTAGTTGATAATAAAGAACGTTAACGCTCCAGTAATTTTATTACACTATTTATCTTGTTGGAGGTGACCTCATACGGCTTCTTAACTTGAGGTCACCGGGGTAATTTACTCATACCGGCGTCATTTTTTTTGTGTATCAACAAATATATTTAACAGTGCAATTCTTATTCACGTATGTTGCTAGAATTCTTTTTGTGACCTAGTTGTTCTTTTTATAAATAATAATCCAGGTACTAACGCAGACTATTATTTTTAGCTATTAGTAGGTAGGTACTATAAAAACCGTTTATTACAACAACTCATGGATTAATTGTAGTGTAAATTTGCGGACAGGAAAGTATTTCGTACTACAACAAAAAATTCGTGTAACAAATTGACCTCGTCTCGATTATGTTTAAAGTGTTGGTCCATGTTCCTCTATTTTACATAAATTAATCTTATTCACTTTGTTAAAGTTTAAAATTACAAATAAGAATAAAAAGTCTGTTCCGTATAAAATTTGATAGTTAATTATTAAATCGACATTGATGAAAATTTCTTTTAAAATTAATATTAAAACACACCCATTATCTTTTTCACAATTTTATTGTCACCTTGACAACCAAAATTTGTAACATACTGTTCGTTTCAAGAAATTGGAGATATACCCCTTCCCTTTATTAGAATGCGTCGTAATAATAAGAGGTGAATTAACTTAACGCCCTACACACCTATAAAACGTTTACTTTGTTTTCTATTGTTAATTTATATACATTTTTGTTTTAAGAAATTGCTAAACATTTTCGTCTAGTACTGTACAGTTCTAGCCGATCTTCTAAGACCGCCCATAGAGAGCTCTGCTCGTTCAAGCTTGTTCCAACTATTTCTGTCTTGCTCACGCCTAGTGTGTATTCTTTCTATCTTCGCGCAGATTTCTTCAAGGTCACAATTCAAACAAATTGAAATGGACGGTACATACGTTATGATGACAAAAAAATTGTGGAAAACGCAACTGTTTCTATTTTAGTTCTCTAATTTAGCTTCGAACATGCCCAGAGATAACTCTTGAGATCTATTTTCAGACGTTTCTCTCCATGCAGCATGTGAATTGCGGCGGGTTGACAGCAGGTAGGAACTTCTATTCTAATCATCATGACTTATTTTACGACTTATCAACTAGGATAATAATGATATTGGAATTTCACCTAGCACTTATTGAATATATGAATGCAATATGCCTAGCTTAGCCTAATCACCATACTCCGGGGAAACCTCAATGTTAAACTGTAAAGAATATTTTACAGATTCTATAGACCGCTGCAGTTGCGATTGAGGAACTTTTGGTCAATATTATCTTCACGTACTGTTACACTGTTACAAATGCTTATGTTTCGTGATAAATCGATTCGCTATTTTATTTTTCCATATTCCGGCATCTTTTCGCCTGCGAGGCCATGGTTCCTAACGTTTTCATCACTTTTGAAGGCAGTAACAATAGCCACAATTTTTCTGTTGAATGTTTTCAGGGCAGAAGCGCCATTTGGCGTCGTTGCAATTGCAATCACGTCCTTTTTCCGGTCTCGTTCTGCAATAATAATGTGTGAATTGGAGCAGCGGTAGTTAATGGTCTCGGCAAATAAGGCCCAGGGAACGCGTTCGGGATTCATTGTGTTTGTGTAGATGTGGGGGTGTTGTTCAAACAAACACAAAAAATATTGTATTTATCAGTCGAACACCCCGACCGAACTGAATGGATGTAATCCATTTAACTCGAAATCGCATTACATGGCCAACTGCGTTTAATTCTCGCACTCTCTGACCCGTGCCGGGTCCGTTCGTCCGTTCCATCTAAATGCGGTCGCGTTATACGCGAAAGAATTAATGCGACCGACAACAATAGCGGATGTTGCAGTGGTCTCTGCGGATGTGTGGGCGAACGCACGCTGTTGCATTCACGGAAACACGCCGTAACCGCTGAGATACTTGTATATGTATTTGTAAAAACATACCACCGAAATTTGTTTTATCTTCACGCCGACATTACCGTCTGTACTCCTGTCCGTTATGTTATGATAATTCCATCACCCATCATTTGAACCTCAACATTCCAGTCTCTAGGCGCATACAGTTGTGGTTAGATTATGCCAGATAGTGATGGAATGATGGTCGTAATTTAGTGACCCAATTACTCAGTACGAATGATTCGTGTGAATTCATCCAAGTGTACAAATCTGGTTTTTATACAAACCGTCGGTACGTTTCCTTGAATAGTTTTTGTCAAAAATTATGTTATAGTTATCATAATAGGGTAATCGAAAAGATTGATTTGACACGAGCCTCGACACTCTCATATCTTTAGCGAATCTATCTCTAGCTATATGTACTGAGACCATTCGTCGATCTACCTCTAATGTCAGCTGTCAGTTCAATTCTAGTTCTGTATCTTTCTTCATAAAGAAAAAGATCGAAAATTAATTAAGTGGTTCTGTAGTTAAATCCTGCTTCTACAGAGATCCTCATATCTCGTCAATTTTCGAAATGAATATAGCTTACAACCATTTGGGTTAAAATTCTTTCAAATGGTGAAACATGTTGTGTTACAGACGAATGATGAGGATACCGTGGATAGAAATGAAGAGGTATTAGAAAGAATAGGAGAACAGAGGACTTTCAGGCATGAAAGTCTAGTCAGAGACATTTTAGAGGCAGAAACAGGAGTTAGAAGAGGTAGTGGTAGGCCTAGATTAGATTCCCAAATAGTTAAAGATGTGGGATGTTCTGGTTAAGGGAAATATTCAGGGTATGAAGGAGTGGAGATGCATGGACTGACGACCTTATGGTGATGTTAAAAATGCATCAAACTTCAATTGAATCATGAAAAGTGTGTTGCTGATGCAGGTTTTAAATTAATAAATAACTGTTGATCTATTTTCATCCCCATAATAGAATTTCCCTATTAATCCTCATAATGGTCTCAGGAATCTCATAAAGGACTTTAGTTGTCATAAATTACGCACAACGTTCGTTGTTTTTCGAGTGAAATGAAGTTCAAAAATTGCGACTTTTTATCATGTTGGCACTATCTACTGACTTGCGTTCCTGTTTCTAGGGACGTTTTCACTTAACGTTATATGTTATCGTTCGAGCAGAAGAAGAAGGAGGAAAGTTGGGTAATTTTTCTTGGAGGGATGATTTATTTTAGAACAGATAACTGGAATGAGTAGGACGAAATTGCCAGCTGTCTATCATGGTTTCTTTCGCAGTCGTGATTTTTCAATAAACTCTTCGAACTCCTCGCAGCTTCTCTGCTACAGTAGGTGCAGTATCGTAAACGTATATCCAAAACACAAATTGCTTCTTTCTATCTCTTGTGTGCCATATTACAGCCGACATAAATTTCAGACTTCTTTGTTTCAGCGCGCGAATACACATAAACGGTGACGTTTTGATAAATGTACCAGAGAAAATTTTCAACCAACTTTTTCGGCGAAACGAAGGTAATTTCTTGGAAAAACTGTTTCGCTTATACTTGTCTTCATAAATTAATTACTTTCTGTTTCTTCTCCCGTTCTCTTATTTAATTTACAAATAAGCACTTTCAAGCGAGGACATACTGTGGGCTCCAAGTATAACCTTGTTATTCTCCAGTCAAGAAGATTTCCGCGTCAAATCTTGATGAGTGGCGGAAGTATAAAAATTGTTTTGACCGCTTCTTTTTGCGTAAATTAATAAAAAAAATTATTAAAAACATTCAAAACATGTTATCTACATTCCCGTAGGGGGTTTTTAATATTGATTATCACTTTATCTTTGCGTTAAACCTAAAATGAGGGATTCGTTCACTATTGTTGGGAAGAGAACTTTACTGTATATTATTTCGTTAACTTATGATAAACCTTTGCGAATAGATATCATCATCAAATCATCATAAGGTGGTTACACCTGATACTAGTTGGACACGCACCTCCACTCTTCTATCCTCAGCTAAATTAACCATTAATCTTATAGAATCATGTTTATTATTTTATTAAATCTGTCACATCATTTAATAAGTATTTTTGCTACGCCTTTGCCATTAAATCATTACTACGTTTCAAATCAACGAATTGGAAATAATTACCATTAAATAGTGCTTTCAGCTTTATTAAATTCTACGAAGCTATTTTGTTGATTGACCATGTCATAGAAGTCCAATTTGTATAGTTCTAATACCGATTCGACCGAGTGATAAGCAATATACTATTGATTAATGGATTCTGTGAGAAAAAATGATTTGTTTTTATCTAAATTTCTGCCATTTAATTAATTGGCTGATGGAGCAACATTAATCACTCGACTGTTTTAATCAAACCTAATACAGATTAAATTTGTTGTTTCCAAACCTGGTCATATCTAAACGTAGCTATCTGACGTTATCTATCCCTAATTTACGATTAGTTAGATATAATGAAATCATTACTCATTAATTAATTAAATAATAAGGTACAATTTGTATATAGTATTACAGTATTCCAGTACTACACTTTTAAACTAAGGTAAAAGGATACTTGTTGATAATCTTTAATCCCAAATTAGAAATAACGGAATCTAAAACTGACAAAGGGCACGACAACACACCCCAAAAACTCAGCCTGTTTAATCTAAAGAAATCAAAGAAAAACTTGAACCAAGACGTGTAAGACTGAAATTGGACTGATACCCTTCTGTGCACATACTAATTTACTCTGACAATCATCCAGAGGACCATTTATTTTGTTATCGAATTCTCTGGAACAATCTTCACTCTACTCGAGAATTTCGGAAATCCTATTGTTATGAAGACAAATATGTGTCACTCAGGGTATGACATTGTCTTTTCGCGTCTTTAGCATAAAAATTTCCTACCGTCGGCCGATGTCTGCCTGCGGGCCGCTCGAGAACGTACGCACTTGTACATATCAGTATAATATTTCGAGCTTTGTTTCTCGTCAATAAAAGTTTAAGTTTTCTTATTGTAAAAGTGCAATTGACTATAATAAGTGTTTCATAATTATATTGTTTATTATTAATACCTACAGTATATCTACATGCAAAAAAATTTTTTAACCATCTAAATGTAATGAAAATTAGTCGGAAATCAAGTGTTTATTAATTGGTTCGGTTTTAATGAAGTAATAGGAAGAAGGTGTAAAATTAAATTTGAAGTTGTTCTTTAAAGTTGAAAATCACTTTTCCAGCATCGCGACACGAATTATCTGTAAAAGCGCTTCGAGGGCGAAAGTGAACTTGGCGTGAAGTTTCGCTAAGTGTACGTTTTAAGTGGCTAAACGAGCAGGACTTTTAATTGCAAGGTGCGGTCTCGGCCTTTTCCGAACAATATAAAACGACGAAAAAGGTGGGAAATAAGATTTTCAATTCGATCGAAAACCCACTTGGCTTTCTATTTAGTTGAGAGAAGGACTCTCTTCCGAATCGAATTAGAAAATGTTGGATGGAATCTTTATAATACAAGTAATTACATTGCGAGCATTCTCCGTCAGTACAACGGCCGTCTTCTTCTTAAGAATTCGGTGTCATCGCCCAATGCCCCCTCTACGTGACACCCTCTCGCCTGTCTCTTCTAGTCGAGGACATATATTTTATCGTCCCCTTTTTCATTTCGATCCAGCTGAGAAAACGCTCGTTCCTCCTATAACTCTGCTCTTATCTCTGAACTACCAAGTAAAGATATGTAAATTTTTGTTCTAAATAATAGCACTACTGCATATTGCAATGCCACAATTTCCTTAAACTAGAAAAGATACAATGTATCGTAACTACTAAGTTACTTAAATCTCAATCTCAAATTCAAACCGGAAATGTAATAACTATAACCAAAAATACATTCTAAATGTAATCCTACAAAACAGATCAATCAACGATTAAAATTCGTATAGTCAAACCCGTCCAAATTATACGTATTTCTTAATATTTTCTACCATATTCACTTTGTGGCAGACTCTGTCTAAATAGTAATTTAAAGGTTAATTAACTTTTAAAAACCTTATGTAGTTGGTTTTAAAGTGCTGGAAATAAAAACTGTAAGTAGCAACACCTTCTAAATAAAACAAATCGATATCACTGTTACCACATACATTTAACCCACACTATAACAGAAAAGGAAACTGTAATTTTTGAATTTAAAATTGACGAATTATGTCACCTAACGACTGCTTACGTTCGATTTGCTTATTTACATCACCGACCTGTACCTATTGAATGACTCCAACAGCTAACCAGTCAGCTGTTTGCATGACTATCGAATTTTCTTGATAGTTCTTCATTTTTCTGAAAAATTCTCGACATTCTTTTGCTACGCGGTCATTGATGTGCCTCTGCCGTTCAGTTTTTGACCTTGAGTGATCGGCCGGCAAGCGGCAGCATCATCGATCGGTATCATTTCGGCATCGTTATAAAGGGCTTCGCCGCTGCTGTACTAATAATGACCTGTGTATGAGTAATGTCTTGTTCACAGCATTTTTAAAACTTTTCTTTGATTCCTTCCTTAGGTGCTACATGTTTTCTTAAAATACGTATAATAAATCCTTATTTATGCACAAAGTTTCATTGTAATCCCTCTGCAGAGGGCTTGTTTCGAAGACAACTCCCTATAGTAAAGTGTCCTTCCTTTTATGTAAGTATTAAAAACGTATTTATAAAAGGAAGGAATATAAATATAAAAAGAAAAAAGAAAACCATTTCATCCAGAATTGATACTTCCGCTTTTCGAAAATAACTGTTTTCATGTTTACAACCAAGTCGACCATTTTAATGCAAATGGTGGTTGCTTTAGTACAACCCCAATATGTATTCACGGAACCCCAGAGACCTTTGCAGTGAAATATCTGAAAATAGATGATCTAAAGAACTAAGCACCAATAACTGTCCGGGGTAGAAAGTTTCTTCAAGAAAGAGCCAGTATGCTATATACGTACAATATAAATCCCGATTACACACTTATCCGAACCATAAATACATGCATTATAAAAGAAAAGAAGTAAAATGCAGACCATAAAATCGCTTTAACGTAACTTTTGCATTCGAAGGAAAACTTTAGTCGGGGTTACTTTGTAGGAAAGCATCAGCTTATTTTATGTTTCTATTGATAATGCAACAAAGGTGGATGATTTAAAAAGTCACAGGCACCAGGCGTTCACTTTCCCATTCTTCGGGGAAACGAGAAGTGCACTTGTTTTATTTGTACAATAAAATTCAGATTTTGATAAATTTCAAACTAAATTACAGTGGATTTCATTTATTACGACGCTGGTTGTAGCGATCATTTTACTATCATCATTATCATCATAAAGTTGTCAGTCCTAAGACTCCACTCCTTCCTATCCATAGCTAATCTTTGCATTCCCTCAAAACTAGAACTTGCGAACAGTAATCTAATCTAGGTCTACCTCTACTCCTCTTAACTCCTGTTTCTGCGTGTAGCTACGTTAAGTCTTAGTCCCTTGAATTTAAAGCATACTTTAGTAAGTACAAAATTTCATGTGACTATAGCAACTTTGGATGTAACGCGGAGTTCGGGTGTAGCGACTGTTTTTAATGAATCGTTTTTAACAAATTCTTAGAAATCCAATGCAGATATAGCGATTGGACCATTACCGTTTGTTTAAGTTTAACGCGCATTAACTTTAAAGGCAAAAATTATTTTAAAATTAAAGAACGGTGAAAACCATACATACGTGTCTCTATCTCATTATCTTCCGGATATAACAACATCCGGATATAACGACGAATTTACAGTGGTCCCATCGTCGTTACACCCGAAATCCACTGTATTTTATTTAAACTTAAATAGTGTTTTTCTACGAAACGACTGCGTCAAAGAGGCTTGCAGATGGATTGCTAATTAACAACAAGACTTTTAGCTTTGAAGGTTCAAGTTCGTAGAACACATGTGCCGTTGTAAAATGTTAATGAAGGGTGTGGTTGTGTTAGGCAACCCCTTTCCTTAACGTCACGTTTCGTTACTCGCTCAAACTGACGCAAGACGCTAAGCTGTTTGATCTCGGTTATAAATCAGAGGCTCCATTGTATGTGGCAATTGCACCAAAGTCCATTTTCGAAATGAAGAAAAACGACGAGCAAAAGGGGAGGAGGGATGAAGGGAATTTTCAAACTTCTCGTAACTTGAAGACTCATTTGGGGCATCCAATCCGATTTTATTAACTGTTTACGAGTGAAATAGTCCATTAAAAGAAAAGTTGCTTGATTTGAGTTACAGGATTAAAGAGTATCTTACTCCGCGGGCGTGGACAATCAGAACGAATAACAAATTCACCAAAATTACCATGAGCATAAATGTTTTCTGTTTGAGATTATTTCGAGATATAACTACCTATAGTTTTTACGTTATTATTAATGAAAAAATCATTTTCTAAATATTTATTATTTGCTCTAGCCATTATGTAGGGTTATGAGCTTACGAAATTGATTGTTCCAAAAGTAAGTGTTGAAGTTAAATGTATCAATGATAAGGTCCTAAAACCTGAGTCAATTTTTGCATTTCCCGAAAACTAGAATATACTAGATCCATAACTTTTTAATATAGAAGCTTGTATTGGGATCCGTCAAATGGGAGGAGCCTAAAAACATGGCGCCGATTAGGGAAAATTTATCGTAGTTCCTATAGTGTACCGTGCAATTTCCAAGTTTTTAAATTACGATAAAATGATAAGTATTGACACAATATGTGATTGGGCTGACACAAAGCCTTGGAAAGAAATTTCGTTGAAGGTGACCGTGTTTTTAATGCCAATCACATTATAAAATTCGGAAATAACAAATCCGGAAGCTAGCCTTAAAATTCCGTCAAGTTTACTGCCTACTTTTTACAAACTTCGGATTTAAAAAGGGATTCACGTTATATAATTGGTGAGGTGATTCTGGGTGATTTAAGCAATATCATATCAATGACTTGCACGTGCAAAGCCGATTTAAGAGAACGTTGCAAACACATTATTGCAACTTTGTTGTATTGCAGGAGGTAGGTTCTTAACCTCAAAATACTTATATCGTATCATTAGAATTGTGTTAAATCAATTACACAGGAATAAATAATTTCTCACTTTATAATTTTAGTATGATTCTAGTTTTAAATATTAAGGTTATGGCTGATGGTAAATACTTGCTGAAATATAATCATGTGCATTAAAATGACGTGAACAAATTTTTATTCTGGAATTCACTTCTTTGATACCTAGTGCTTTCATCCGAGCTTCTATTAGTTTACTTTTTTCTCTAATTTTCCGAATATATTTTTAACATATATAAAACGGTCTAGTTAATGTAGGTGAAGAGTGAAGATCTATGTCTGAAGTCCTATTGCAGTTTTTCACTAAACATATTAACTTTTTATTTGATTTAACTTCAGAAGAAAACTTCGTCGACTCCATCATCAAAAAAATTTTTACTTTTTTAACGTGTTTTATTATTTCAATAAACAATTTTACAATTTGCGTGCACAGTTCCTATGTAAATTTTTCCCTCATTCGAGGTTATAAATTTTGCCACCAGATCGTGTATGCCCATTTGACGGATCCCAATACATTAAAACTAAATCCATAGTTATAAATAAACAAATAAAAGTAACGTTTCAAGAATATTTTATTGTTCCATCACACATGATAGATCATGATGATGGTAAAACAATATTGCAGTGATTTGACTATAAAAGATCTACAACTGTTTTTAACTTTTCACATACGGCTTCTACTAAGTATTTGAAACTCATTGAGCCCAAAAGTACGCACACGTGGTCTATGACCCTACGCTTTTCCTTTTATATCATTTAATCAGTCTGCCTGTCGTATAAAACTCAGGCTGTTTATTTTTATTTTGGGAGATCAATTGGATGAAGTAAACTTTTATCGTTCATAAATCGAAGAGGAGGGACACAATTCAGCTAAACCAGCAAAAATGTGCGACTTCTAAAGCAGTTAATAAGGTAGATCAAACGGGACGATTGTACATAGAAGGAGCCACAACTTCTCCCTTACAAGATTGCTTTTCAGCCCAATGTTTTTTCGTTCCTACACGTATATATATACATCTTGGAAGGACGTGTTGACATCAGTATTTCGGTGTTCCCTCACTCGAAACCGCATCGATAAATCAAAAACCTTTATCCTATATTACAGTAACAACGTCGGGGACTTCATAAACTTCCCGGTTTCTTTCTCCCTTCCAATATCGGCTCTTTGCAGCATTCCCGGGCAATGACAAGAACCCGTTTTATTCGTTTTATGACATGAGGTGGGGATCAATGAGATTACACGTCAAAATCTGTAATTTTAACGTTATATTTCTGACATTATTTTATTTTGCGTAACGATACCGGACAAAGAGCTTAATAAGCAAAATTAAAGTAAAAACAAAAAAAAAAATGAATTAAGGTGGTATTTTTTTGAAAAAACTGCACGGAATAAAAATCTTGCCGGTAAATAGTGAAGAAAAATGTAAAACGATAAGAAACAAGGACTTTTACTGTATTTTGATCTTCTGATGTATTTTTCAGTAGTTTTGGCGAGTGGCAAAGTGCCTTATGCCCAAAAAAATTATTAACAGTAATCCCTGTCACTGTTTATGCACTTCTACTTCTTCCTCTAATTTGTCTCTAACTAGTCCTTCATGCTTCAAAAGGTGCCTTACCAAGGAGTTCTATTGTGAATAAAAAGCTTCCTGCGCGAAGTATCACAACTTGTACGTAGATTTAATTAATTAACTCTAGTACCTGCTATAAATTATTCGCTAACTAAGTATTAGCATAATAAATCTTAAGGATATTTACTCCATTGTAGTAGTACCTAGCAAATTTACGTCAGAGTGAACTTTAATGAATGGACTGTTCCCGACTATTTCCATTGTGTTTACACTTACTTTAAATTAACAGAAAATTGTTTGAAACAAGAAATTGGTTGTGATCAAGAGTGGCGCTACCACCGGCTGTTCCAGACAAGTACGAAATACGCCGACTTAACTATGCAAACAGTGTTTTCTTTTCTGTTGTTATTCTAAGAGATGCAAATTAGCAATGTATTCGTTAGCAAGAATAACAAGGAAAGTTTGCTTTCGTTTCGCATGATAAGACCCGATCCTGTAATAGTATAGTCTAGAGAAACAATGGATGATATTAAAAAAAATCTATTCTGTTACTAGACACTTTTAATATCATATTGTAACACATTACCGATATCGATCGATACGCAGAGATGTGAAAAATTATTATATTTGATATAAAAGACAGTTTTTAATAAATGCAAAGTTCCAAAAAGTAAAATGACGAGTCAGTATGCATGTTCCGCTATACAAATTCTGAAGGTTCTTATACTGTGTCCTATGTAGAAAACATGGAAATAAAGGTACTTGGTTTCATTCAAAATTCTAGTTGTAATTTATTAATCTAATAAAGTAACCGTAAGAACACTAAATATTACACTTAGGGACCTGAAAACAAAATTTCGTTGATAACTTACCATGTAGAGCTTTTAGATAAGCTTTTCCTGCATTTATCATTTGTCGAGCACCCGGATTGAATTTCTCCAAAATATTCTGAAAAAGAAAAGTACAAAAGTTTACATTGGGCTGAGATATAATTAAAAAAATTATAAATTAAACAATCGGAAGGCTCAAATGGTAATAATATCAGTAACTTTGATAAAAAAAAATTTGAAATAAGCGTATAGTATCAGCATCATCAGTTATTAATAAACGTGCAGTAATGCAAAATGTCGAGTACAGGTACCTTATTGAAGTTTATATTACTGTTGACTCATTAAATTTTTAAATATTGCCCCAAACATGAAACAGGACCAGTCTGGAACTTTCCCATTTTTAAAGTTAATGCGATGCTGATAAGGCCGTCTCATAATGATAGAATAAATGGGCCATTTCAAAGTCAAATAACTTATTGGTTTCTACCTTTTCTCACACAAATCCTAACATAATTGGGTTATCATCATCATCACCATAAGGTCGTTAGTCCTAAGACTGCATGTACCTCATTCCACATCCTTAACTAACTATTTGTGAACAGTAATCTAATCTAGGTCTACCTCTACCCCTCCTACCTATCTCGCCTATTTCTTATTAACTTCCATGGAGTCCTCTGTTCTATTATTCTTTCTAATATCTTTTCATTTCTAACCTTCTCTATCCATCATTGGCTTAACGTTTTCTGTTCCGCTGTCCCAACCGTCCATGTTTCGCACCCGTACAATGCCGTGCTCCAAACATACACTTTTAACAACCTTTTTCGAATTTCTAAATTAACCGTTCGCGAGCATAGAAGTGACTTCTTTTTATTGAAGGCGACTCAACCCTGCGCTATCCTCTTCTTTATGTCCCTACTACTCCATCCGTCCTGAGTTATCTGACTTCCTAGATACTTTAAATCAGCCATTTTCTCCAAGTTTTCGTCTCCTATCTTTACATTCGCCCTTTCCTTACTTCTTCTTCCCTTACATGCCAGTTTTATTGGGTAAATGATATACAAATAATTGAATGTATACAATGAGACGTCAACATTCAAAAGTAGATAACTTAATAACCTTCGACAAAGCAGTGACTTTAAAATTCTTGGTCATGAACGGTTGCGTTCTTCAGGCCAATTGTCCAACTTTTTCAACGTATTGAACGAAAACTCATTTGTTTGGCTATTATTATGTGGGTTATTGTAGCTTTTGCTGCGTCTTGGAATTGTCTTCCATGTGCCAGACTTTACTTAGTGTTAATGTTCAATAAGAGAAGATACGATAGATGATGCATTACTCCATCATCATGTACATTTTGTGGAACATTTTGAATATGTAAGTGCCAGTTAAGCAAGGAACGATTCCAATAACGCCGACTAATGGCATTTTGATTACCAGGTTCATATAAGCCAGTCGTCTTCGTTCCTCATATCAATTCAGTTCCCATTTTGCAGCACATAAAATGCAAATAACTGGCGCGAGGGAATGCGAAAAGGAGTTTTGGAACCGTAGGATCTGGAACTGGTTCGGATAGTAATTTAGAACGCACACCGTGGCATCGACTTAAATTTGTCTAGTCTGAACCAAAGTTGGGACTTCTATTGCCCTATTACTTCTGGGGAAACTGCAGGAGTGTTCTTCTGTATTGACAATTTATTTTATCCCATTGTACAGGGAATGCCGCCATAAATAGTTGGAATAGGCGCTGCATTGCGACACGTTTATCGGCTTCCACGTTGAAGTAAATTTATAACCAGAATCGAATTATCCTTGTCTTTCTACCGCGAATTTATAACGGTCCCAGAGTGTTGTTAATATCCTCCCTTTCATTCCGCCAATGTCAATCTTGTTAACAACCCTCTAATGTCTATAGCTATTTTAGGAGTTACCACACAACTCCGAAAACAAACCTGAACAATTTATTATTAATTTGCCAGTCAATAACGTAATCTAAAGTTTAAAAAGAAGAAATTCCAAAATACATTACATATTTTCGTAACAATTATAAATCCTAGATGATCATAGAGTGGTATTATGTCATAACCCTTGCTCAGTAATATATCGAAACAGATATAAATCGTGATTTCGATCTTACTAGATCTCATTAGCACGCTAACGGCGGTCAGACCAATCCAAAGGTGCTCCATATTAGATTGTTTACATAATATCTAGCGATGGCAGGATGTCGCCATCTATTTATATTTAACTGAAGTATTTAAGCATATTAGGCTCGTGATAGACACTAAGCTAAACGCTGGATCGTCGATTCATTTGAACGAGTAGATTATACCTTGTGTAACATAATTAAATACTTCAGTTAGCAGAAAATATCAATAGGTGACGACATTCTGCCGTTACTAGATATTATATGAACAATCTTATATGGAGCATCTTTGGTTTGGTGTATAGAACTCACCGAGCGGCATGGCCTAGAGGTCTAGACCATTGCTTAGCATTCGGGAGGACGCCGGTTCGATTCCGGGTCCGTCTGTCTGGGTCCAAGTTTTTCTGTGGTTTCCTTGGATCACTTAGGCTAATGCTGAGGCAGTAATATTCCACAGATAACCTTTCACTCTCTTTTGTCTTCATTTCGTCCGTCTTATCTTTCTCACCCGAACCACCACCCACCCATTCCCACCATTCCTGAAAGCAGGCTGAAGAGGGCCTTCCGCACTACCTTCCGGCGTAGTCCGGAGGGACTGCCCGCCTACCAACATTACTGGCTGGTGGGAATGAAACACCCAAAAGTTTTTTAAGTTTTTTTTATATAGAACTCTACAATTTATGTCGCAGATTTCAAAGGTTTACCCTTATTTTAATACTATTATTATTATTACTTATTACTTCTATTCAGTAAGTTTCTTTTGTATCTGAAGAACATTAAAATCCAAAAATTCTTAGCCGAAACTATTGAGATATTTTAAAACCCTTTCAAAAGATGTAAATTATATCCATATTCTTAATAATTGTTTTCAAACATTTCGAAAGTAATTTAATTAAACTGGATAATTGAACAAAACATTATTAATGCGGTAACATATTTGTTTGACAGCAACAACGTATCTGTAAGATAGCTTTGCTTTCTAGGACACATATTACCGCATTTTCGTTCTTCTCCAAATGCTTGTACGTCGTACACAGTCTGTACGTGATATTTGGTAATGATAAGCGGTAGAAATTCCCTTCTGAAATAATATGTACACTAGTAGGTATATGGACGGTCTCTAGGTAACACGGATTTTCTGATATCGTATTCAGAGCTTGTCTGCCGCTGTCATCTGCACTATTTAAGCCACTTGTGTTTAAAATTTAATCTTCTCTATGAACACCCGACTTGAAAATTAAGCAAAATAGAGATAACTGAGAGATCGTGCACCTGAACTAATTTAGGTATCTATAGGTAACTGTTTAGGGAATTTGAAAGCAACTTTTGTGCAAGGGTTTGTTCATGTTTTGCTTTATAAATTAAGTAACGAATTTATTCCAACACGATGTTTATTATCAGTTAATCAACTATAAATATTGAAACTAAATTGGCCGGAAGAATTGTAAAATAATTATCACATAAAAATTTTATGAAAGTCTAAAAGATGACCTGATACAAAACCGTTGCTCTCAACAAAAGTAGAAATTGAAAGATGACATTTAATAACTTTCTCAACAAAAGTAGAGACTGAAACATGACGTTTATTAACGTTTGGGACTATTGGGCAAATCTCTATTCGAAATTTTACTAAAGGAAGTGACTTAAAACCTTTGCTAACCTTAAACAGAATAATTGAAGGACGAAATATTTCATTAGCAACCCCAACAGATGGTGATATACTGCCTGTTAATAATATAGAAATGTAATATATAAATTAGTCAGAATTTAAAGTATTCTTAACTCACGGTCAATAAAAAAAAATGCTTAATGCCAAAGATGCTCCATATAAGATTGTTCATATAATATCTAGTAACGGCAGGATGTCGTCATCTATTTATATTTAACTGAAGTATTTAAGCATATTAGGCTCGTGATAGACACTAAGTTAAACGCTGGATCGTCGATTCATTTGAACAAGTAAATTATACCATGTGTAACATAATTAAATACTTCAGCTAGCAGAAAATATCAATAGGTGGCGACTTTCTGCCGTTACTAGACATTATATGAACAATCTTATATGGAGCATCTTTGGTTTGGTCTATTGGGATTCGTCAAATTGGAGGAGCCTAAAAACATGGCGCCGATTGGGGAACATTTATCGTAGTTCCTATAGTGTACCGTGCAATTTCCAAGTTTTTAAATTACGATAAAATGTTAAGTATTGATACAATATGTGATTGGGCTAACACAAAGCCTCGGAAAAGAAATTTCGTTGAAGGTGAGCGTGTTTTTAATGCCAATCACATTATAAAATTCGGAAATAACAAATCCGGAAGCTAGCCTTCAAATTCCGTCAATTCGGATTTAAAAAGTGATTCCGATTATATAATTGGTGTGGTGATTCTGGGTGATTTAAGCAATATCAAATCAATGACTTGCACGTGCAAAGCCGATTTAAGAGAACGTTGCAAACACATTATTGCAACTTTGTTGTATTGCAGCAGGTAGGTTCTTAACCTCAAAATACTTATATCGTATCATTAGAATTGTGTTAAATCAATTACACAGAAATAAATAATTTATCACTTTATAATTTTTCTATGATTCTGGTTTTAAATATTAAGGTTCTGGCTAATGGTAAATACTTGCTGAAACATAATCATGTGCATTAAAATGACGTGAACAAATTTTTATTCCGGAATTCACTTCTTTGATACCTACTGCTTTCATCCAAGCTTCTATTAGTTTACTTTTTTCTCTAATTTTCCGAATATATTTTTAACATATATAAAACGGTCAGTTTAATGTAGGTGAAGAGTGAAGATCTATGTCTGAAGTGCTATTGCAGCTTTTCACTGAACATATTACCTTTTTAGTTGATTTAACTTTAGAAGAAAACTTCGTCGACTCCATCATCAAAAAAATTTTTACTTTTTTAACGTGTTTTATTATTTTAATAAACAATTTTACAATTTGCGTGCACAGTTTCTATGTAAATTTTTCCCTCATTCGAGTTATAAATTTTGCCACCAGATGGAGTATGCCCATTTGACGGATCCCAATAGTATTCTACAATTTATTTAACACAAAATTAATAAGAATGCAAGGTTTTTGCTGAAAATGTGTACATACATTTGGGTTCTTATTCTAATGATATTTGTAATACACCTACAACGACAGAAAACTGCCAAACAATTGTATTGACATATGGGTATTTCTATGTGCGGATTTAAATAAACGTTTTGGTGTGACTAAAAATCTTTTTAATGATGTTATGCAATCGCACATTACAAGCACATACCTATGTGTTTAAAATTCTATTGAAGTGTATGTCAAAAAAGAGCAAATATATTAAATTACAATTACAAAATAATTTGTGTTATTTGTATTTGGAAAGAGAAAGGCTTGCCAATAACAATTGTTAAGTACCTACATAAGTATTAGGTACAAATAATATTCATCTATCTATCGTATGTACGTGTTACGTAATGGTTTGCCAAGAATATTTTGAGGCAAGTGGCTCGCATTGACCTGTTGTGGTATCGTAGAATTGCACAGATCAGCAAGATTATACGTACGTACGTACATAAGTCTACCTATTCACCTCTAATATGTAGGCCTATACGAGTATGCATTGGAACACAGGCGGCAGTTTCGCAATTTATAAATTCCTGGCAGCATGCACGGGTACGTTGCCATTTGTATCCATGTAGGCCAGCCAAGGTGTGTCGTGAACGTTTCGAAAAAAAAAAGAAGTAAAAATAATCGTCGAGCAATTTATTCTGTGAGTGAAGAACTACATAACTAAGCAAAAGAGTCTCCTACCCGGTCTCTGTGTGTACAGCCATACTTGCGTACTTAAATGCATTTATTGTCTAGGTACTCGGGTAAGTGTGTGCACCAAAGTGCGACAAAGCCGAAGGACTTTGACCTGTCACCAGAGAAGTGCGAAAGGATTTATGAGATACGTCTCTCGGTAAAAATAGTACAGAACATGCAGGTGGTTTAGCAAAATACCGCTTTCGAATTACAGGATAAGATGACATTTATTTATGAACTCATTGAGGACCATTGATACCCTTAACACGGTTTAGCCATTACGATATTCTATCAACAATGCGTTTACTATTTTAATATCATATGAAACAATTTAGTAAACTTTTAGCAGTGGTTAATATTTAAGTACCTAGTATTAACGTGAAAATTCATTTAATTTTTATCTACTACAAATTACCTTGAATTAGTAAGAAAAAGTTGTAGCTGATATCATATTCTCGCCGAGATTTGAACCCGGGACTTTTGGCTTTACGCATCGATGCTTTGACCAATAAGCTACGAGAGGCTACAGCAGTAACAACGACAAAACGTACTTATAAGGCCGCAGATTCGTGGAACTAATATCAAAACATTTTACTTTTAAGAACATTTTAGATGATGACCACCCTAGATACATCCAAGAACATTCCAGTAGGTATTTTATTAGTTATTCTGAATAGGTGTTTGGTGGCCGGCGGAGAAATCTTGAACAATTACGAGATACAAAAAAAATTTTTAGGACAATTTTTCGAAATGCACATTGTCATAATCCAACTCCACCACTCAAACATAACGGTCGTCGAATATTTTAGAAGGTTTTTAATTCTTCCGGTACAGTTCACTTTAGAACATTCCACCTAATCCATTCAAGAACATTCTCAGTGAGGACAACCCGAGATAAAAATGTTCAGTCTCTCTGAGTCTCCGCCTCTCATCGAGTCTCTCTGGTGTCTCTGAGAGAGACTGTCGAGAGACTGTCAAAAAAAAAGCTGTCTCTGAACAAGAGACTCGAGTCACTCATAGGGAGATCCTTATTCCGTATACAGTTTTTGAACGAGAGACTCGAATCTCTCAATAAGTGTTGTTTTGATACACACGCTTACAATTTTCTAAGTTCAACATATTTCAGAGATCCCAGTCTTTCTACGAGAGACTCGAGTCTCTCAATTTTTCAGTTTTATTCGTTCAGTCTCTCTGTGAGAGACTCGAATGTCTGAATTAACAATTTTATCGTTCGAGTCTCTTATACAGAGACTGTGAGAGATCCATAAAAACACCTAGGCAATAACTGAGAGACTGTGAGAGACGCTCTCAGAGACGCTGAAAGACTCTGAGAGACTGAAAATTTTTGTCTAGGGAACATAAGGAAGATTCTAGTACATTCTCACTTATTCTAAAGAGGAGTTTGGAGTCCGATGTTCCACCCGCAAATCCATACACCTACCAAATTGGAGAAATTTCAAGCAGAATCAAAACAGATGTTAGAACATTTGGTTGAAATATAAAAACATTAGTAGCTGGTAGGAATTAAGCACCCAAAAGTTCTTTAGTAATGTTTTCCGCACCACCACAGCTACCGATACGTAACCACCATAGTTCTTAAGTTTTAATTTAAACAAATGATAGAATAATTAAACTCCGTGTGGACTAACAGTATGAATGTTGTACCGAAGTATACACAAAACTAATTAGAACTAATTCTAGTAAATGGATATTTGATTTTTATAAAGCAGTTTTTTCTAAACGATCCAAATATTAAAGGTACACCATACATAATAAATGCCCGTTAAATGTATTCTAATTATTCAGCTTTTCAGTCCCCCTGAGCTTAATATTTGGACACAGTTGTTATAATAATCAGAGATAATGTCAAAATATGTCACGGGAAATTCTCAGAGGCCATTCCGGGAATTAAACTGTCGCATTTCCTCTGTCAGATTGTTCTGATCATTGACATGTAACACCCACTAAAGTTCGCATCAATAATACGCCTGAAGGGCAAAAAAATAGATGGAGGTCAGTGCTCTTGCTCTGTCAAAGTGCAGATTTTGTCATCTGATAGGAGTTATACTAAAACAATAAAAATATTATCATCATTTAAGGGATGTTCCATTTTCTCCATTATAAGATTTCATATCCTCTCATTTGTCATAGTTCCATATGTATAAGATACTGCGTCTATCAGGCAGATTTTTTTGAAATATGATATTTTCCAAAAATACTTTAAATATATATTTTGAATTTTTTATGTAGGATGTCTCCAAATAAATCGCCGGAAATGTGCGTGAATGTCATAATATTACTTGTAAAACTACATATAATTGTAAAAAGAGTAAATATTCTGGAAAAGTATCTTCAATACATATACAAGCCATGCATTCTACACCTGGCATTTTTTGGAAACTTTACGATATTTATTTAACATTGAAATGCAGCAGGCCATGATCTACCCATACAGCGTCGGCGGTACCTTTTTATGCAATCAATCCAGGGTCATAAATCAAACACCAAAACAACACAATACCTCGCGAGTTTTACTCGATGTTTTTAGAGAAAATAATTTATGTAGGTATTTAATATCTGCTGGAAGATCATATAAATAGTGGACAAGTCGGAATATTGTGATATAAATAAATAAGTAACATAAACATAAATATATAGTTTATTGAAATAAATAGGATTATACTAGAATATTCATAACCAATTATTTAAATTTATTGAACATAAGAATGCTACACCTATTAAGTACGAGTTTTCGGTCCCTGAATTGACTGACTTACAAAGATTTTTTACAAAAGCTTGTTGTGAAATGTTGAAATAAAATTTCTTAACAGTAAATAGATACCTACGACGGCGTTTCTGTTTGATCGGCCTATTCTTTTTTTTAGTTAACAGCATACAAAATTCAAAAGAATTTTATAAGAAAGTAGGTACCGAGTAAAATTCATACTTAAATACGTATAAATGCATTGTAAGTGTGCTGGATGTGAAACTTGGCGGATATTTAAGATATGCACATGAATATGTTAAAAGTCTACAAAAGAATGCGGCATCAGACAAGATATTTTTAAGGGAAAAGAAGCAGCGAGGCAAATGTCATTCTAGTAAAAGCTTCCGCTATGCGGAACTTTCTTTGCTTCTTTTCTCAATTCTAATAATACTTCTGTCGCGGTTCAAACGGACACATTGACAAAGTAAGTACCTATTCTAAATTTCAACAAATCAATTTCTTGGCAAACTTGTTTTTACCATTCGATTGTAGAGCATCAGTTTAATCAAAATGGTCTTAGAGTTTTTCTGGTTTTTTAAAAATACAGGTTACTGTATGAATATGTCGTTAAATTATTAATCATTATTTGTTCTTTTGCTTTTTTCAACAAAAGTAAGTGCTAAGCTAATCTTTGATTAGTTCATCTTTGTTGCAATTTTAACAATTTCAAACTAAATTTGTACACTTCCGACTACAATTTAAGCAATTAGTACTACCCGAGATAAAAATGTTCAGTTTCTCAGAGTCTCTGAAAGCGAGACTCGAGTTTCCGTCTCTCTGGTGTCGCTGAGAGAGACTGTCAAAAAAACTGTTTAGCGTGTCTGAACGAGAGACTCGAGTTGCTCATAGAGAGATCCTCATTTTGCATCCAGTCTCTGAACGAGAGACTCGAATCTCTCAATAAGTGGTGTCTCGATAGACATGTTTAAAATTTTATAAGTACAACATATTTTAGAGATCCCAGTCTTTCCAGGAGAGACTAGAGTCTCTCAATTTTTCAGTTTTATTCATTCAGTCTCTGACTCGAATCTCTGGATTAACAATTTTATCGTTCGAGTCTCTCATACAGAGACTGTGAGAGATCCATAAAAACACCTAGGCAATAACTGAGAGACTGTGAAAGACTGTGAGAGACGCTCTTAGAGACGTTGAAAGACTCTGAGAAACTGAAGAGAGACTGAATATTTTTGTCTAGGGTATTATTTATTAGTGTCATCTTTATAGATAATCTCCGGTGAAGAGTAAGACAAAACCGTTATTAGTTGAGTAGCAGGAACGAAATATAGTTTCGAACTACCCTCGAGATTCATTATTTACCAGAATGACAGTTTTGACATCTGGTTTATTTATATATTTTCTTCTTCTGATATGATCAGGTGTTCTCGTCTTTATCTTAACTTGATTTCTTAATTTACTTATTACCTTACATTATGTGATAGAAACTGTAACTTTTTAGTTATATTTTGCATTTGTATTTTTGCATGAATCTCTATCAGAGTCAATTCTGATATTTAGAAACGAAATTAATGAGTTAATAAACAGGTGTAATTTTGTTATCAGAGCAAGATTATGTTAAAAACCATGTGGGTAAAAGTTGATTTCACTTTCATTTCAATGTGACTTTAATAACTTTTGTGGCAAAGGTGCAATTGTCGGCTGATATGCAACGTTATTATTATGATTTCTCTTTCGATTTGTTAACTTTCGCCATGTAATTCGCTAATGATTCGTCCAGCTTTCTCAATAAATGCATGTCTTGAAATATGCCTTTAAAAAAAGTGCATTCCACTAGTACAAGTTAGGTAGGCACATATTTGGGTCGTGCAGAATCTCGGTCCAAAAATTTATTTTCCTTATTATTTACCATCGGAAATGATTGATTTATTGCGTTATATGGGTGACGTTAATTGGTACTTGGCAACGTTAGCAAGTAAAATATTTGACTTTATTGGGAGTGAAATTTATTCATCCTTTCATCCAATCTGCGCTGATGATATACTTTAAGCATTAAATATTACACTTTTCCTTCATAGGATTAGTTTGCACCTATATTGAGATGAGGAGATATTAGAAAGGGCAGGAGAACAGATAGCGCCATGGAAATCAATAAGAAATAGACGAGATAGGTTGATATAATTGAAAGGATCGCATTTACTTTCTTCCTTCGACTGGAACTGCTGACAGAACGCCTACTTTTATACTCACGACAGACGTTATACAGAATATGGTAAACATAGAAAAGAGATGTCAGGTAGCAATTGCAGCGGACACTAATAAAGATAAAGGAATAACATTACACCAATTGATGTGTAACAGAAGGAGATATAGACAATGAGAATTTGAGCATGTTGGTCGTATCGGACTTCAACATTCTCAGGAATTTGTGAAAGCAAAGACGATTGTTTAAAGATATAATTCCAACCAGGCAGTTTTAAAGCCGGCCCTGATCTTTAGAGTACCTAAGCAACCTCTAACGGCTGCACCGCTTACTATTATTCGGTTATCTCTTTTCATTTTGTCTGTTCTCCTCATGAAGCATTTCCTAACTTAATAAGGGTGAGTTCAAAACGCAGCAAATGACTACTATCCCAAGTGGGAACAAGAATTCTCATATATTAGATAATTTGTTGCGAACTTTGCCAATTTTGATAGTCCTAACTATAGGACACCTCAGTTATGAAGGGCTAGTTAGAGAAATATTAGAAGAAGAAACAAGAGCTAAGAGAAGTAGAGGCAGAACTAGATTAGATTACTGTTCACAAACAGTTAAGAATGTAGGATGTTCTAGTTTTAGAGAAATGGGAAGATTAACTCAGAATAGGAAAGAGTGGAGGTCTGTGTCCAACCAGTATTATGATAATGACGAATTTAAGAAATATTTGCAAAAGTCTTGCAGCTATGAATAAAGAATACCTTTGAATGAGATGAAAAATAAATTCGACCCACGTGAGTTTAGGTGTATAGTTACCTCCTATAATACCTACCTACACTTTTACCTATTGCAACACACTGCTACTTAATTGCTCTTTAAATCATGAGTTTGTAACCTTTTTTTGTCATTAATGTCACCCGTCAGATTCACTTTGAATTTTAATTTTTTTTTCTCTCGTATACCTAAATCGCGTTCGTCGGGGACATAACGGAAGCCATTTCCCGGACAATTTGACTCAAAGCAGTTCTGGCGTGCAATTTAAAGACCATCCGAACAGAACATGAGACTCAACTACGACCTGCTGAGAACAAATATTGGCTTTGATGCACACCACAGCGACTCCCTCTCCCGGTCCAGACCTTGCGGTCCCTTTTTAATTCCACATCGGTAGTTGCACATACATACATACATACATACATACATACATGCATATTCACCAACGGTACAATTTTTTTGTTTGACAACCATTTATTTCGCATGGATAGAATGCATACCGCATTTGAAAAAGTAAAAAGCTTCTAAAACGTTCTACCACTTCGAATTCTACCACAAATTCTACGCGTATACGTACGTACTACGTGTGTATACCTACTATAAAGAACATTGTTTGGAATTGTACCGAATCGGTTAAAATGTGACGGGAATTTGCCAACGTGTATGCTTTCCTAAAATTAAAACCTTTCACAAGGGTTTACATAAAATATCTTTTGAAAAAACAATGAGCCGTATGTGAAAAATCGCTTTACAGTTATAATACCTTCAGACTTATTGGACGATTCACCGAAGCAGTTCTTTGTTATCGATTATCGATTTTAAAAGGTAATGGTAGGTGTGAAAAAATTTGTCGAACGTTTTCTTTTGGTATGATTTTTAAAACAATATTGACAAACAGTGACAAAACAGTATTGAATGAAAGTAAATAAAAGTAAAACAAAAATATTGGCATGCAAGGGAAGAAAAACAGGGAAAGAGCGAATATAAAGATAGGATAAAGTGGCTGATTTGCAGTATCTAAAAAGTCATATAACTCAGGATGGAAGGAGTAGTAGAGATATAAAATAGAAGATAGTGCAGGATCGAGTCGCCTTCAACGAACGGTTAATTTAAAAGATTATTAAAGGTGTATGTGTACGGATGCGAAACGCATTCGGTCGGCGAGACGAAAAACAAGAAGCGTTCGAAATAATGAGACTACCGTAGATAGAGAAGGTTAATGATGAGGAGATATTAAAATGAGTAGTAGGTTAGTAGGACACCTTCTCAGGTATGAAGGGCTAATAGTTAGAGTCAAATTAGAAGCAGAAACATTAGTTAAGTAGAGTAGAGGTAAACTTAGATTAGATTACTGTTCACCGATCAATAGTTACGGGTGTGAGATGTTCTAGTTTTAAAGGAAATGCGAAGATTAACTCTGTATAGATAAAAGTGGAGGTGCGTGTCCAACCAGTCTTACAACTGACGACTTTGTGATGATGATGATGATGACGATAATGATTTTTAAACTACTGAAATACATAAATACCACATGAGGTTGAACTAATATGTGTATTAAGGTACCTAAGCCAATTATTGCCACCCTAAGGAATTTTTATTTTTTATTTCAACATTTTCAACTAGATCAACCTGGTACGTTACAGGAACCATTCTACAGTTCTTCTCTAGAATGGAGGGTATACCATATATTTATAATTTAAATTATTTTTTTTATTTTAGTTTTTTTTAAAAACATTGCAAAATGACAATATTTGGAACATGTATCCCAAGTTTTGCCATGTAGTGGTAGTATTCGGAACACCACTAAAAACACAGAAATAAGCAAAATAACGAATAAAAGTTTATGTATATTTACACTTAATCGTATTTTAAATGCTACAAATATATAAAATAAAAAGAAACATTGTTATGAAAAACAAAATAACAAATAACATTCTTTTAAAAAAATTAAGTCTAACAATACGGACAAGTAAAA
>NW_020442465.1:827021-850365 GCF_000699045.2 Agrilus planipennis
CGTGCTGTCAAACCTACACTAGCAAGGAGATCGGGCTGAAACTATAGCTACAAGCTATCCAAGGATGGTACTATAGAATGTCACCTCAAGGTAGGCCTAGTGGCGTCATCTCTTGGTTAGGCCGGAAACTTATCAATCCACCCTCGTATAACCCTTTAAAGGTTTTTTATAACTTATCCTCCTTAAGGGTATCTTAAAAATAAAATGAACCAATATGGGTAGATAGGGAACAGATTCAAATTTTATGATGGAAGAAAAATGATTGCAACAAACGTAAATGTGAATGATCTTATAAGGCATATATGCTAACTCAACTAGTTTTTCATAAGGGTTCCGTTGTTCCTTCAATCTATTTTTAGAAATAATTAGTACCTAATGCAAAATAACTTTCGGCAGGATTTTCTGCCTGTCAAGTAAAATCTGTTTAAAAGGGGTCGAATGATAATAACTATTGTCAACTGAAGTTCATTATTAATTGACTTATTCCGTTTTCTCCCTGCGATTAACAAAACTGTCTTTATCACTTTTCTTCCTGTCAGGCACTTACTTAGTTACCGAAGAAGTTACAGAAACGCGTTTATCATTTCGAACGGAACGCACAGCATTAAAGAGACAGTGTTTCAAAGGAATTTATTGCTTTAAACCTCGGGCATGTTCCAAACGACAAATTCATATGACATATTTTAACTTTCCATATTACTTTACTCCAGTTTACAGCCTCGGGCTATTCTCTTCATGTGTATCTTTTATAAGGCCTCCTTCTTGGAAAATTTAACTTTTTATTAGTAAACCACAGNCCAGCTCCGACAGAACACAGACCAACTTTTACCTGCTGTCTTAACAGCGCGTTTTAGAAAATACTTAAGTATATAAAACTTTATTATTAAATCCCCCTTGAGCGTTGCTTTCATGAAAATTGTCTTAGCTTTCATTTAGATCTTTTATTAAATATGCTAACGACTTTGTCGACCTGAAGAATTACAAATGAGGCATTTCCCCAGGCGAAAATTTTATTGGAAAGACTGGCAAAAATTCAAGCTTTCCCTACTTAGGCGGAATCACAAATAACTTGATAACGTCCTCATACATATATATTCGACGATTTAACTCAATAACAAAGGTTATGCTAAGGAAGACCTACTCAAAATTCCCCTTCATGTGTATCTTTTATAAGGCCTCCTTCTTGGAAAATTTAACTTTTTATTAGTAAACCACAGAAGAAAGAAGAAATAAAAAGTTTTGAAATTGATACCTACTTACGTATTTTTTAGCAGGCAGGTAGCATTTGCCTCGATTAAATATTTTGGTAAAAGAGGCATTAATAAATAATCTTAAATTTTCTCAGCCATGCTTGAATTTTTATACCTAGAAAGAAAGCGACTAATTTAAAATAAGTTTCAACAAATAACAGCTTATAATACTTATCAATAATTAATAGTGACTAGCAAAATTGGTCTTGGTTTTCGTCTTACGAAAATGAGAAAATGTAAGAGCAAGACTGTCTTTATATTAGCAAAATTAAAATCGAGCTGAAACAGTCTTGGTGTCTTTTTGCTCATCGCTAATAATTTATTAGGAGTTCATCAAAATTATTAATAGTAAGATTGATCAAAATATTGATATACTTTAAGTCCTAAGGCTGGTTGGACACGCACCTGCACTCTTTCCTATCCTGAGCTAATTTTCGCCTTTCTCCAAAACTAGAACAATCCAAATCCTTAACTATTTGCGAACAGTAATCTACTCTAGGTCTACCTCTATAGTTTTCAGTTTTCTATCTTTATATCCTCTCTTTCCCTACTTTTTGTTTCTTTGCATACCAGTATTTTTGTTTTACTTTTATTTATTTTCATAAAATACTGTTTTGTCAATACCGCTTCCAGTTTATTTAAACCTATCTCTAACCCCTCGTTCCTAGATGCTAATACTGCTATATCATCTGCAAATATAAGTATACTGATCATTTGCCTCAGTATATCTATCCCTACAGTTGTACTGTCTTTAATGAGGTTGATAGTGTCTTCAATGTATAGATTAAAAAGTAGCGCTTTCAGAGTGCATCCCTGCCTGACTTTCTTCCTAATATTTACTTCTCTAGGTTGCTTTAAGATTACAGAAACTAGCATTGTTTCAGTATATTCGTGACGAATTTCATCATCATAAGGTCGTCAGTCCTAAGACTGGTTGGACACGTACGTCCACTCTTTCCTATCCTGAGCTAAACTTCGCATTTCCCTAAAACTAGAACAACCCACATACTTAGCTATTTGCCAACAGTAATCTAATCTAAGTCTACCTCTATAGTTTTCCGTTTCCTATCTTTATATCCTCTCTTTCTTTACGTTTTCTTTCTTTGCATACCAGTATCTTTGTTTTACTTTTATTTATTTTCATATAATACCGTCTTGTCAATACCGCTTTCATTTTATTTAAAGCTATCTCTAACTCCTCCTTGTTAGATGCTAATACTGCTATATCATCTGGAAATCTAAGCATACTAATCTCTTGCCCCTGTATCTGTCCCTACAGTTGTAGTGTCTTTAATGATGTTGATGGTGTCTTCTATGTATAGATTAAAAGGTAGTGCTTTCAGTGTGCATCCCTGCCCTGGCTCTCATCCTAATATTTACTTCTCTACGTTGCTTTAAGATTACAGAAATTAGAATTGTTTCATCATCATAAGGTCGTCAGTCCTAAGACTGGTCTAGAACAACCCACATCCTTAACTATTTGTAAACAGTAATCTAACCTAGGTCTACCTCTACCCCTCCTAACTCCTGCTTCTGCCTCTTATATGTCTCTGACTAGACCTTCGAATTTAGTCATTAAAATATTATCAGATTCTGTCATTTCTGAACTCTCTGTAGACATATGTACCTATTTCAAGTGTTGTAAGTATTCATGAAATTCGTTACATTCCTTCTCCACTTAATAAGTACTACAACCGCTACGTAACTCAGTTGTTCTTTCCGTTATCCAATCTCGTGATTAATATTGATTATCACCGTTTGCATGTGTTTACAAGAAATAACAGTGATCATTATGTCACACGCTGTATCTCTAACTGTTTCTACCTGAACGACACACCAAGCCACGCCGGCCGCTCCTCGGTCACCTTTCCATCAACTTTCCGCTCCAAAATTGACCGACTGACAAACCACAGTGGAATTGGTCTAACTTGGCTTCGTGGTTATGTTACTGTCTGCGGTTACATTTTTTTCAGCAAAGTTTTGAACCGCTTACATAAGTAAGCACCTATACTACACGAACGTAGATTATTTCGCCAAGTCACCGACCACAATTGGACTCAACTAACAATAATGATGATAATATAATTAACACGCGTGCTAAGTTCACGCCCAGAAAAAGCCGCAACAACAAGTCGCTAATTAATAAATCGAACATTAGTGTTTATTAGATAAACCAGCGGCGGTTCGTCCATAGGAACACACGAATTTTTAAAACTTCGCTAAAGCTTCTTTATTATCGAAGGAATGATACGGCGAAAAAGCTTAAAGTTTACTAAAATCAGTTGCTCTTCTTCACTGACATACAGAGCAAAAATTTACTATTTCTTATCTTCCCGGGATAATCTGTTAGTCTTTCAAAGCGAGACTCGAGTGTCCGTCTCTCTGATGTCGCTGAGAGAGACTGTCGAGAGACTATTAAAAAAACTGTTTAGCGTCTCTGAACGAGAGACTCGAGTTTTTTATAGAGAGATCCTCATTTCGTATCCAGTCTCTGAACGAGAGACTCGAATCTCTGAACGCGATACTCGAATCTCTCAATAAGTGGTGTCTCGATAGACATGGTTAAAATTTGTTTCAGAGATCCCAGTCTCTTTACGAGAGACTCAAGTCTCTCAATTTTTCAGTTTTATTCATTCAGTCTCTCTGTGAGAGACTCGAATCTCTGAATTAAAAATTTTATCGTTCGAGTCTCTCATACAGAAACTGAGAGATTGTGAAAGACTGTGAGAGACGCTCTCAGAGACGCTGAAAGACTATGAAAGACTGTGAGACACTGGAGAGAGCCTGAAAATTTTGTCCAGGGTTAAGTAGGTAATTATACAAGTAATATTAACTAAAACGAACGTCAATATTTATGCGCCGCTGTGTTCGACGTCTTGAGCCTTAATCATACCTTTCCGTCTGTACGCGTCCATGTAAAACGGCACTTACAATTGTTCTGGTAATGTAAGGTGTTTAAGTACTCTTAATTTAAAACGTTGGAAGGTAATATTAACAAGAATAAAAAATATGGAATTGATGGACGAATTGAATTTATCAGTGGCCTAAATCAGTTATTAGGTTTTATTTGTTACTTTTTCTATACGAGATCTGTTCAAAAAGTATCGCGAATTTTGTGTTTTTCAAAAATTATTTATTATTTTGTCCCTTCTACGTAATCCTCACCAGATATTATACACTTGTTCCAACGTTTTTTCCAATCCTCGAAGCACTTCAGAAAATCATTTTTTGTGATTTTGTTCGGCCCCTCCTTCAATATCGTCTCAATCTCCTCAATCGTAGCGTAGCGTCTTCCTTTCACGGGCCTCTTCAGTTTCGGGAACAAGAAAAAACGCCAAATCTGGGGAATACGGTGACTGCGGCATTATTAGTGTGTTGTTTAAGGTCAAAAATTCGCACACATACAACGATGTGTGAGCAGGGGCGTTATCATGGTACAAAAGCCAATTTTTGTTCTTCCACAAATCCGAGCGTTTCTGGCAGATTACTTCGTCCAAATTGCAGAAAACTTGTAAGAAAAGCAGCTGTCAAAAATTGACTTGTAGTAAAAAAAAATTCGTTTCGCCTTGGATTAACGTTATCTATGAGCTCCTTGTAAGTTTGATACCTGTCTAAAGGAAATTGAATGTAAATAAAAACCTACTTATTACCAATAAGCCAAAAAAAAAGTGTTCATGTACTGATTGTTGAACCTGATTTGATTTTACGATTAAAATCGATTAGAAAGTAGGTACCTGATTTTTATGTAACTGCGATATGCGTTAAGAAGAAACGCGTGCCAATTGCGAGATCTAACGGTATATCTAATCATCAAATATTGTAGTTGCAAGCAACACCTTTGCTATTTCGAATAGCGTGTTTATTATTAACGTTGCTGCAAAAACCGACGAAATCTGCGCGGTACAAAACGGTCTTACGTGAAAGTGTTTCTCAATCCAATTCATCAACAATTGCCGGTGGCGTTCTATTCAAAAAAGTTATTACCTTTACCTACCACATTTTAGTTCACGATTGTGAGGAAGCTTTTTAATAACGAAATTAATTTTCCTACTTTACATTTATTGAACATCTCAAACTCATTCGGTTTTAGAATAATAAGTGCCTATCCACACGAAAACGTTTTAATTAAATGACCCAAATAACTTTAGGAAAATGGAGAAGATGAAACAATAACCATCAGTTATTTTTACGTATGTGTATTATTCTCTAATGTTGAAAATCTAACTAGGCGATTGTGTTAGGCGTTAAAATTGAAATAATGCGTTCATTTAAAGAATGAAATAATCCAAAAGCTTTTTGATGGACTCTAAAAGTAATTAGAGATGGAGAACAATTGACTTTTTGTGTTATATCATTGCTAATTGTTACGCTAGAAGTAAAAGACGAAAAAAAATGTAGTTGGAATAAACCGTTTTGTCTGGTTTGGTAGAAAATAACTCTACGAGGGTGGATTGATAAGTTTCCGGCCTAACCAAGAGATGACGCCACTAGGCCTACCTTGAGGTGACATTCTATAGTACCATCCTTGGATAGCTTGTAGCTATAGTTTCAGCCCGATCTCCTTGCTAGTGTAGGTTTGACAGCACGCTGAACAAGACGCCTCTGTGGTTTTCGTAAAAATGGAAAAGCAGGAAAATCNAGTATATAAAACTTTATTATTAAATCCCCCTTGAGCGTTGCTTTCATGAAAATTGTCTTAGCTTTCATTTAGATCTTTTATTAAATATGCTAACGACTTTGTCGACCTGAAGAATTACAAATGAGGCATTTCCCCAGGCGAAAATTTTATTGGAAAGACTGGCAAAAATTCAAGCTTTCCCTACTTAGGCGGAATCACAAATAACTTGATAACGTCCTCATACATATATATTCGACGATTTAACTCAATAACAAAGGTTATGCTAAGGAAGACCTACTCAAAATTCCCTTCTGGCAAGATACCTACTACAAATTTATTTACTTTAACAACAGAAAAGATTCAGAATAACTGATCATTAAAAGCTCATTATCAGCGTATTGCGAATAAATGAGCTTTACGACTAAAATAAATCTACTTAGTAAATAAATGAATCAGCTCAGTGCATCATATTAAACCCTTGTTACACGGCGCGTAACGGGTGTGGCGCGGCCTGGAGCGTATAGGTGCGTCCTAGCGGTTTCTTTGACTTCCTTTCACTGCAGCGGCGGGGAGCGCATGGAACGCCGATCCACGTCCATGCGTCGCGCCGCGTGAGAGGGCCTTCATATTGATCCTTTAAAGCCCCTGTTACATGCCGCGTGGATTGCCAATCCTAGCGGTTTCTTTAACTACTTTTCACGGTGGCGTTGGGCGCGTGGAACGCCGATCCATGCTCCATGCGCCGTGTAACATGACCTTTATATTGACTCTTTGAAGCACCTGTTACACGGCGCGTGAACTGCTAATCTATATTCCTTTCAACGGGTTCGGTGAAGCCTAAAGAGGACAGGTGCGTTCTAGCGATTTCTCTAACTACTTTTCATGATAACGGTGGGCGCGTGGAATGCCGATCCACGGTCCACGCGTCGGATAATATGGCGTTATTACTTCGACAATTATTCCTAAAGAACTTATAATATTTAATGCTCTAAGAGAGCTATTTATTTTTAAAACGTTAAATTATTAAAATAATTCTAAATTTAAAACTCTCATTTTAATATGCAGGTCTACCTGTGGGAGGAGATTATGTTGAGAAATAAAAAAAAAAAATTTTTAAAAACCTTGTTTTTCTTGGTCAGGCCGGAAACTTATCAATCCACCCTCGTAAAAGTTAAAGATCACTGTTCATGTAATCAACATTTGGCATGAGAGATTGTTATTTATTACTTATACGTTGCACACATTTTAGAAACTGCTTACTACTATACAACAAGTTACAAGCTTGGTGCAGGTGAATGTCCCCAAGATATTTGTCTTTAGTTGATGAAATAGTTAGATATAATGGAGGCGAATGAATTCAGCCATTGGCTTACATAAGCTGTGACATCCACGACCGAATATTTAATCTTTTACTCATTAATTAAACTATTTCTACATCTCTTAAACTGTACTCAGGTTTATGAACCTGTTTGTCAAATAAATTCTAATTAGTTTTTAATGTACTAAAGTATTTGAAACATTTCTAATGACAGGCATGTTAAATTTATCTTTGATAAATGCAACTAAGTAACACAAGAGGCTGATAGTTGTATCTAGGGTTGCCACCTTTTCAGGCTTTACATAAAGTATTTCTCGACTAAAAGGTTAAAAAAAAAGTACTCGACATAAAAATAAAGTATTTTATTTTTTGTTTTTAAAAACACATTTTTTGTTACACCTAGCAGCCAGTAACAAATTGCTGTCGCTCTTAAATACATTAATAGCCTCTAAACATGGCAAACAAAGATTTAAGTAAACTAAAAGTTCATTTNTATTTATTTTTAAAACGTTAAATTATTAAAATAATTCTAAATTTAAAACTCTCATTTTAATATGCAGGTCTACCTGTGTCCCTTTTAACTCCTGTTACATCTACTATAAAATGTCTGTAGTACCTGAGAATGTGTCGAACAACAACATAACAGATTTGCATTCTGTAAAGTGAAATATTTTCCACAACAGAGATGCGACATACTGCAAGATTACCTATTATTGTCATCTATAGGTGTCAAGTATGCGCTGAATCTTCTTTTTATATAGGTACATGCTTGTATAAATAATGAACCGGATCTGTAAAGCAGATTGAATCAACGCATTCCTGGCCGCTCCTTGATTCTGATGCATAAGTAATTGGTTGATTTCTACCTCAAGATATTAATTAACCTTCTGGTTTTGGATTTTATCGTTTATCGGTGATATTATTGTAACTAAAACGCATAAAGACCTACTACAATTTTCGATAAATACCTGACAGCAATTTATTAACTGATACAGAACCACTGACCTTTAACTAAGCGAACAAATGATTAATAACGTTAGAAATGGAACTAATTAATCATAAACCAGTTGTTCCTATTTATTATTTTCTATTGAGCTATCAGGAAAAGTTGTTTGAAAATTATTTTAGGAGTAAACTAAACAAAACATCATTATCATAAGGTCGTCAGTCTTAAGACTGGTTAGACACGCACATCCCACATCCTTAACTATTTGTGAACAATAATCTAATCTAGGTCTACCTCTGCTCCTCTTAACTTCTGTTTCTGCCTCTAATATGTTTCTGACTGGATCTTCATGCCTCAGAAGGTGTCCTACCAACCTATCTCGCCTATTTCTAATTGACTTTCATAGTCCTCTGTTCTCCTATTCTTTCTGATATCTCTTCATTTCTAACCTTCTCTATCCACGGAATCCTCATCATTCGCATAAAGTATTCTCAAGCTATGTCCTTAAACTTTCCTACAACTTTGTAATAAGAATGGAATAAGTTCTTAGTATTTAAAATTACCAGTCTTAGATTGCAGTTTTAATATTGTCTGATCTCATCATATGAAGTTACAGCAGTATGTTTTCACAAATATTCTAATCGTAAAATTGTTATCTGTTACTTAAAATAAAGGCCACCAGGTGGAGTACTACACTCTCTTTTCTATTGCCACAAAAACTTACATAAATCTAAAGTAAAAATTAATTACCAGTAATAATTAATAACTATCTATCCTATAATCAGCACTAAGCATAATGATAAACTGTATACAATACATTAACACTAACTAGGTATCCACAAATTTCTATATCACCGTTAATATCTATTTCCACTTCATAATGAGGCATTTAGTGATAAAATAAAATACAAGGTACGCCATTATTTCCGCAATTTAATGCTTAATTTTTTCATGTAAATACGTTAGAATTTACAGTAATTATTTAATAACTGAATAATTACTTTAAGTGTAAATAGATGTGTAGGTACAATTAAAAAGATAATGGCCTTTTAAAAAAATGCTCGATAACAGATCAATAATATAAACGAAATTGAATTTCAATAGCTTTGATAAGGTTTAGAATTACCGTTTTCGATTTTTACGTGTATGTTTGTATAATTTCCTAGTAAGTATATATAAATATGCTAATTAGTAGTATTATTGCGTAGGTACATATTAAGTAATGACTACAAACAAACGATTATTAGCATTCATAAAAGTGTTTTATGGTTTGAAGTGATGCTCCACTCTGACATATGCTTTTCCGAAAACTCGTATTTGGTATTAAGTTGTAACGGTAATCAGTCGGTAATTCCCCGAAAATTATTGTATGGACCTATAACCGAACTTATAATTTCATTATCTAAGTGAAGATAGATACTTCTAAAATGTTATTACCACTCTAATAATCATAAAATAAAAATCGTTTATGAGAAGACGTAAATTAATTTTTTAGATGGGTGTTTATCACAGTAACTTCTACTCAATAGTTAATAATATTTTTGTTATTTTTGTTATTTTTATATTTTTTACATTTACAATTTGGCTTTCTTTTACAAAGTATAAAAACGTCTAAATTATAATTAAATACTGGTACATTCATGTTCGTTTATTCTTACATTTAGAGCTTGACCGCTTTGTCCTACGTATTTATCTGTTAGTCTGAGTATAGCTTCATACATATATGCGACAATAAATATTTTTGCTAGGGGAAATTTTTTCATAAATTCCGGGGTATTTATATCCCTTCTGCGAACGTGGGACTGACATAAGCAAATTAAATAATTACTAATTTCATCAATTATATTTTAATTAATTCTTATCTCATTAGATGAAAACGTAATAAGGACTAATTTGAAATATTCAACGAACCTTGCCAGTTCGTTGCGTAATGTGCCAATTATTATATTTCTAATAAACGCGTAGGCATAGAAGAAGAATTCCTATTGTGCTCACGGTTAGACATACGTGCATTTGTACATACGTATATTTTTCTATGTATTCGTACGAGTATATAAGCGAACATGATCATAAAAAAAAAAACACGAGGAAGAAGTGAAAGGGTCTCATTAACGCTGCGCATTGGAATGTTAAGATTCATAATTTATATGAAGAACTGAAGTCGGTATGATGTTTATGTGGTAATTAAAACCATTTTCTCGAAAGTTTGTGGGTTATTAAAAATTAATGACATTTTTTTGGGTGTACCACATCAAGTTTAGATCGTAATCCACCAACGAAAGGAAAAATATAATGAACAAGTTGTACTTTTATTATATGAGAACCCATAGGCGACTGTAGGTAATACAAAAATTTTTGTAAACAACAATATTAAATTAACAGAGTATATTCAGTGGCGTGTACATTACTTTTTTTGTGATAGTACAATAATAGATACTAGAGATCCACAGGATATTATTTTGCCGGGTACAGGATAATCATTAAATTCATCAACGTCCCAAACCACTTTAAGTCCCGTTCAAAAAGCCGTTAAAAAATTAAATTTTAATTCTTGGTTGGCAGATTTTCAATGAGAGGGCGTCATTATCTGGTACCCGGCCGAATCCAAACCCGGTACCCGGCCCATCTCTAATAATGATCGAGTTTCCATATTGACTAAAAGCTTCTTTGGTTCAATATCATTTTTATTGAAGTGAAACTTCTTTATCGACGGTGGAAAGGAAATTTACTAAGGTATAAAACAGAAAAATGTAACGTCACGCGTCACAGCGTTACGCGCCTGGTGGATATATCCAAAAGGAGCCATTTTAACGAGCTTTAGAAGCTAACCTGCTAGTAACAATCAATAATCCGATAATAAAATTGACATTTCGACAAATTGTCGGCAGATCGCGCCTCCACTGTACTCTATGTATTACATACGTGTTTGTGACTGTTTGTTTTGGTTTGTAATTACTCTCTGCAGTTTTGTATGGTTTAAGCGTAACTAAACTAAAACTAAACAGTATATACTACTATAATATACAATCTAAGGAAGATTCACTTCTTGCGAGTGCAGGTGGGTACACTAATACACGCTCGTCTTTTTTTTTTATTTTTTTACAATTAAGATTAAAGAAATTACAATACGTAATATATAGTAATAAAAAACTTGATGTAACTTAAGTAGCAAGTAATTTTTACCAGCAACCGTTTGAGCCTGATTTATGGCGCTTTAAAAAAAAAATAATTATTATAGAAAGCTACACGTCCCTACTCCGGTGAGCCTCGTGACGGGTTGAACAAACAATAACAAAGCGCTTCCTCTTTTTTTAAGTCGATTATAACCATTTATCAAATATTTTGCGTACGCGTCATTTCACGGCGCACGTAACAGATTATCCGATAAATGAAAGTCGGATTTACATATTTGCACTGTGATATAATTGAAGTTTGGTTTGTTCCGCTTGTTTACTCAATCGATGCTTATTATTTGTTTTTCCTGGTGACAGGTGAAAATTATGAAATTTCCCGTTTTTCTTCTTGATTATGTAACCGTCGAAATGGTGTATACCTGTTGGAATTCCATGAATTCCAAAGACTTATTTCTACATTGCGGAATTAAGTGAGTTTAATCGCAGGAATTACCGACTGTGCATAAATTTCTGCGCATGCGCATTACATTCAGAAATACTGACAGTAAATTTAAGTAAACGTTTATTGTGAAATATTAAATAATTAACAAGAATGACAGTAAGCATTTGTAATGAATTTAGCTTATTAAAATATCATATCATCAATTAAATAATATAATAAACATCAGTGCTGTAGTTCGAATTAAGACAACGATCAATCCAATTACCATGCGTTGGTAATTAAAGGCGAAGTAAAAGTAAATGCTCTAATTACTAGGTTATCTATGTATAATAATGAGTTTATGTGACTAATAAGTATCTACACTCGCCAGAATTTTCGATCAAATATCTACTTAATAGATAATTAAACTGTTATGTAACGAGCTCGAAAAACGTTTTCGATAAAAATATTTAATTACCAAATCTTCCCTGATGGTATCTTTTCAACGAAATATTTAGTAATTATATGAACTAACTATCTATACCTATTGTACAAATAACTAGAAAAGTAAAAACTAAATGGCCTTAATAAATTTCCAATCAATTTTAAATGATTTTGACTTCGAAATCCCTAAAAATTTTAAGGCCCCAAAGTACCCACCTATATGGAAACAAAATCACATTAAGCAAAGAATGTACTATCACTTCCTTTGTTTTTGTACTTTGTAGTAATTAACTTTAATTAGTCATATAAGGAGATCAATGACTTCGGAAAAGCATTCTTCAAGTAACAAAAGGAAAACATTTCAAAAGCGTTTCAATATCGGAAAAAATGTAATAAGGAACTTTTAAAAATTCTACGGAAGAAATCAAAAATAATTTTTATTAGAAAACTGCACTTTTCAATACATTTTCCCTACATCGGTGATTATATTGATAATAAATCGACAAGTAATCTTAAAAAGCCTTCTAAGAATCTTAAAACAGACAAATATCAAGTCATGTCTACAAACATGCCAGCAGTAAAATTATGAACAAAAATGTAAATAATCAACTCATAACTTATATTAATTGCATTTAATAATCAATTAAACGCTTTATTCAAAATCTTACCTTGTATATTCCATCAACCAATTTGATTAATTCTTCGGTCTCCATTCTTCCGATGTATTTAAACTTTTGCAATGTTGAAAAGCACAAATGGCAAGTTCTGTATCAATTACTTCAACTGTAGCGCATCCTAAACGTCACGAATGCACGCCGTGTAAATTAAACAATGTTAATTAACCGTGTTTCGCGGATTACGTGTAGACACAGCACTAGGAAGTAATACGCGTAAGTAAGATAGCAAATGTGAAAGGAAGGAAGGAGGAAATAACAAGTGAACGAAGAGTAGATAGACTAGTCGGCACATGCGGCAGCAAGCACCTTTTGGACACGCTGTGCTGTTCTTGATCCGTGTTTCTACTCTCTTGTTCTTTTTCTATGGGCTCATGAAGCGGTGATAATGAAGACAATGCCGCTCCGAGAGAATTTAATTAAAGTTCGCAGGAGTCGAATGTATTATTCCAGAAATGCACGCTCAGATCTGAAACAAATTAATTGTTTTAACGTTTGATCTACGTACAGAGCTGCTATGCAGGTGTAGGTACTAAGCTAAGCTTAAATTAGTTCAGAGTTGATCCTGTTTACCGAAGGATTAAACAGGAATTATTAGGTATTCGTTTTACTGTCTCGTAATTTCATTTTCACCACAACTATTACACCAGGATTGCATTTAGGACTGTTACGGTGTCGTAAAAATGAAAAATAAAACAATAAAAGAAAAAAAATAATTCGAAGTGGTCTGTATTCTGTCGAACTGCCAGACGCGGATCGCGATTTCGATCTTTTTGGATCTCATCAGCGCGTCGCAGGCAGCTCCGACTGAACACAGACAAACTTTTACCTGCTGTCTTAACAGCGCGTTTTAGAAAATACCACAAATGGCGCGGTAAACGCCATCTGTAGCACGATGCTACATTTTAGGATTACGTATGCTCCAACAAGGTCCACTTGTGTGGATATCTACTTGCGAAAAACGAATCCCGGCGTAGCCAACCTCAACGTGATAGACACGTTACCATAATCGAATAAAATAATTCAAAGTGGTCTGTATTCTATCGGAACTGCCAGACGCGGATCGCGATTTCGATCTTTTTGGATCTCATCAGCATTTCGACAGAATACAGACCACTTCGAATTATTTTATTCCATTAAGCTAACGTGCCTATCACGTTGAGGTTGGTTACGCCGGGATTCGTTTTCCGCAAGTAGATATCCACACAAGTGGACCTTGTAGTAGCATACGTAACCTTAAAATGTAGTATCGTGCTACAGATGGCGTTTACTACGCCGTTTGCGGCATTTTTTGAAACGCACCAATAAAAGAGAAGTTCATAAATATTTGCATTTAGGTTTTCCTTCAACCAAAATTAATTTCCACTGAACTTGTAACTTGTTACACTTTCCTTACGGGAAAAATTATAATATATATATATATATGTAGTAGACACTTTCATTTGTTATCAAGACGAGTTGACATTAGAAAACTGTACATGAAAGTGTAAAATAGTAATGAAAGTAGAATGTAACATTTTCCGGCACCGTTATATTTCTATGGTAAATATTCATCATTGGAATTGTTAATTTCACATTCCACCACAGTTGCCGTAATAAACGGGAAAATGCTTATCGGAAAAGTTATTTATACAACTGAAGAAGAAAGAAGAGCTAAACAGCTATTTGTATTCAGTTCTGAAAGACAATAAACACTTGGATAATTTCCGCATATCTTTTTTTCGCTTCCAATGTAAACCACAACGAGAAAATTTTTCTGTTTGTCATTTAAGTAGCAGTCACTTGACAAGTTTCCATAAGAAAGCTTCCTGATGATAAAACTGTTTTCCGCAATGGTATTAACGATGCACACGAATCTATTACGTTGAATACGAACAAAACGTAGCTATTGTATATGATTCTGGAAACGTTCAATTAGGAAATGAGGGGGAATTGCTATTATGAGAAAACCCATCGTGCATACTACTTTCAGATATGTTTTATCTGTAACATATGCATTTGGACTGAACAAAATAATTCGAAGTGGTCTGTATTCTGTCGAAACTGCCAGACGCGGATCGCGATTTCGATCTTTTTGGATCTCATCAGCGCGTCGCAGACAACTCCGACAGAACACAGACCAACTTTTACCTGCTGTCTTAACAGTGCGTTTTAGAAAATACTACAAATGGCGCAGTAAACGCCATCTGTAGCACGATGCTACATTTTAGGATTACGTATGCTCCAACAAGGTCCACTTGTGTGGATATCTACTTGCTGAAAACGAATCCCGGCGTAGCCAACCTCAACGTGATAGGCACGTTACCTTAATCAAACAAAATAATTCGAAGTGGTCTGTATTCTGTCGAAACTGCCAGACGCGGATCGCGATTTCGATCTTTTTGGATCTCATCAGCGCGTCGCAGGCAGCTCCGACAGAACACAGACCAACCTTTACCTGCTGTCTTAACAGCGCGTTTTAGAAAATACTACAAATGGCGTGGTGAGCGCCATCTGTAGTACGATGCTACATTTTAGGATTACGTATGCTCCAGCAAGATCCATTTAAAAATATGGATATCTACTTGCTGAAACGAATCCCGGCGTAGCTCCCCTCAACGTGATAGGCACGTCACCATAATCGAACAAAATAATTCGAAGTGGTCTGTATTCTGTCGAAACTGCCAGACGCGGGTCGCGATTTCGATCTTTTTGGATCTCATCAGCGCGTAGCGGGCAGCTCCGACAGAACACAGACCAACCTTTACCTGCTGTCTTAACAGCGCGTTTTAGAAAATACTACAAATGGCGTGGTGAGCGCCATCTGTAGGATTAGCAACAATCTGTAGTGAGTAAGTTTTCTTCTACTGTAGTAGTGTTAAAATTCATTACTAATTCTAATTTCAATTATACGTAATAAACTGTATATTTTGCATGAATCATGATGCAGTACACATGATGCTTTCATAATATTGGCATGTCAGTTAGTAATATCTGAGTATATATAGATTTCTAATATGAATCTCTTTTCTATTAGCATACTTTGTAAATTTGTGACTAATTCGAATTTCAATTATACTTAATTAATTATGTTACGTATGGCTCTTTAAAGAAGAAGCCCCTTAAAAACCGGCATGTCATTTAGTGATATCCAATGATATCCCGAGATAAAAATGTTCAGTCTTTCAGAGTCTCTGAAAGCGAGACTAGAGTCATCGAGTCTCTCTGGTGTCGCTGAGAGAGACTGTCGAGAGACTGTCAAAAAAACTGTTTAGCGTCTCTGAACGAGAGATTCGAGTCGCTCATAGAGAGATCCTCATTTCGCATACAGTCTCTAAACGAGAGACTCGAATCTCTGAACGAGAGACTAGAACCTCTCGATAAGCGGTGTCTCGATAGACATGCTTAAAATTTTTTAAGTGCAACATATTTCAAAGATTTCAGTCTTTCCAGGAGAGACTCGAGTCTCTCAATTTTTCAGTTTTATTAATTCAGTCTCTCTGTGAGAGACTCGAATCTCTGAGTTAACGATTTTATCGTTCGAGTCTAGGCAATAACTGAGAGACTGTGAAAGACTGTGAGAGACGCTCTCAAAGACCCTGAAAGACTCTGGGAGACTGGAGAGAGACTGAAAATTTTTGTCTAGCGATGTAGGATGATTTATCATTTAACGTGTGGATTTATTATTAATTCTAATTTTAATTACCTATGATGGATTATCAAATTATACTCACGACTCTTATAAAACGGGAATGTCAATTACTAAGACTTGACGAATGATGCTTGTCAACTGGTTACTAAATCTAGTTTGACTTACATCTGATGATGTGTTACATCACGTTTGACTATTAAAATATGATGCTACTGTACATTTACCATGTTAAATAGTAATGTTTGTCAATAGCAACAGTAATTTTTATGATGGTTTTATAATAGTAGCATGAGGATTTGTTATTAATTCTAATTTCAAATATCTATACCTAATGGATTATATCACGAATGACTAATGTAACCTAATGTCCGCTATAACAGTGGCATGTCAATTAGTAATATATATGATGAAAACAAAATGGTTTTTAAGCTAGCTTCTTTTAATATAATAACAAATAGATTTATGTAACCTCAGCTATACCTTTTGGATTAAATCATGCATTACTCATTCAACTTATCCTTTATTATAAAACTAACATGTCAGTTAGTAATATTTGACGATGTCTAGATGATTTTTAAGTTAGTTTTCTGATACTACAGTAGGTAACTTATGAATTGAATCCGGTATGATTCTTTAGAAATTGTGTTTTAATAAAAACCTGTGTTAATTTGTAACTTTTAAACGACTTCTGATATTTTTGTTTAAGAATATGGCATGTACTCATACTAATTGGGACTAAATCTAATGGATTGTAACATACCCTTTGGATTGCTTTATAGAATACCTACTGGTTGATATCATAGAGAATATTTTTTCACTTGTACCACTACAAACTATGTATTGCGTACTAAAACTTACCGTTCAACTAGAAAATCAAGAACATACTGAGCAGATTTTGGATTAGTAACAACCACTCGTTGAAACTGGTGGTGTTACTGTTAATTTGTAGTATTTAACCATGTTGTACATATATATGTACATGTACACACATATGTACAGGAATAAATAAATGTTAAGAGGCAGTCCACGTTTGGTCGAAGAAAATTTATTCCATAATTTGAAATGCAGATGTTGTAAATAGAGCGGTTATAAGCTGAGGTTCGCTAGATGGATGTAATCGTTGTTCCTCTTATTACGTGTGACTTCGTTTTGTGCATTATCTTTCGTTTTTATATTTACGGAGAGTGGGCATCGCTGACAGCATTTTAAAATATTCCAATTAAAAAAGTACAAGGTAATTGCCGAGTCTGCCACTACGGCCGTTCTACGTACCACACTAATTCCACATGCGAATTGTAAATCAACTATTTGCTTTAATTAATTAATGTTGTATATGAAGAACTCCTAATGTAAGGAGATGTAACGTAAATTGTACAGATAAATAGTTTTTGAATCGGAACAGTTACGACCAAGAGCAAAATTAATCCTATTGACCTGATTTCTATTAGTAATTAGATTAATTGGATTAAACTTGACGCCAAACTAACGAGTTATTAACGGAATTTTTCTTATTATTCATTTGAATATTAGACGGTCGATCGCTTTTACACAAGCGGAAATGATAATCCATTAAAAAAAGTTCACACAAAGGAATAAATAATTTGGAAAAACGGACAGACAGACACATGAGGGGCTCTATAAGGGTTCCGTTGTTCTTTCGGACGTACCGAACCCTAACCCGAGAACCAACTTAACATTGTCGTCGAGAAAACATTTTTGTTTTGTTGAAGAATTTACCACATTATGTTCAGACCACAAACTTTTTATTAATTTTCCTGAAGTCTATAAGTAAAGAACATTTTTTCATAATTTTTCAAAATTTTAGGTTCAGTAGTTTCGGAGATACGGGGGGGAATTCTCAACTTTCATCTATTTTGTTAAATAACATTAAAATTATTTATTTTAAAATTATAAAAATTGTATTTGAGGCCCTTACAACAAGCCCTTTTATTTGATGTGTCACACGGTACAGTCTGTAAAACATTTTTTTTTTAAATTTCGTATTGGCCCCCCAAAAATGACCCCTATATTCAAAACTAATTTATTTACGTTATGCGTCAGTGTTTGGATCACAGAAATTCATAGATGTATTAAATTTCATCTTAATCCGTCCAGCCGATTCGGAGCAAATTGACTATGACAGACGGACAGACAGACACATGAGTGATCCTGTAAGGGTTCAGTTTTTCATTCGAACGTACGGTACCCTAAAAACGGATTCTTTTCCGTTGAGGAAACAGAATTTTTGACCAAATAAAGGAAACTATTTGACTCTTAACTCTGTCTGTCTGTCTCTCTGTTTAAAGGTAGAATAGAACAGGTTTTAAGGGTCCATAACCAAACAAAAAAGAATACAGGGTATGCTTTCTGGTTTAATAAAGGTATAATGAATAACCAACCTTTTAATCTTGTTAAAATTGTTGTCCTTGTTACTGTTCAAATATCTAAATTTTTCTACTGATTTTCAGTGATGAACAAACAAATTTCTGCTAATATAACTTCATATAATGGCGCTAATGAATCTATTAGGTAATATCCTTTTTAGGAACTACTGATAATAAACTAGGAAATACCATTACATTTTATAGTGTAAGTTTGAGGTTCATCGATGTATTTTTAAGGTGAGGTAGGAAATACACTGTAGGTATCTATTTGTAGTAAACTGTCTCAGGTAAAGTGCCAAAATTCTTTTGGGTACCGTTAAAGACAACTGTTGCTGATTACACATTCTTCCAAGAATAGAAATAGTTTTCAATATAAGATAACAAAGTATGTACAATTAGATATAATGGGTTCACTTCCGCCCGGGACGAATCACCCCTGGGACTAATCGTAAAACTCCTTGATAACGGAATGGAAGCAATGTAAAGATACTATTCAAAAATACAATAGATAAAACCACCTTCACCAGAATGGCACCATAAAAATGTTTCGTTTTCCAGAATTTCGTTTAGTTCGTGAAAGAATCATTTTAAAAGTCTGGTTATCAGAAAATAAAATCTTGTTTCTAATTGTTGCTCAAAAAAAAAACTGAAATTCGCACTTGGCCACCAGTTTTATTTCTAAAGAAAATGGTAAGCCCGGCAATTCTGTCAATACGACAGATACAATAAGTATTAATGCATGCAAAGTATTGTAAGACTAAACCTAGAAAGTGCTTAGAGAATATCTACCATCAAGTTCCAAAGAATGGACTTCTTCAAACGTGTCTTATCAAAAAGATCATAAATATTTTCGCCTTACTGACGATATACTTAAGACAACTGAGACCAGAAACCGTTTAGCGCATTCCTACCTTTCACTTGTACGCTTGCACGCAAAATTATTCCAGTTAATTGGAAGGCACAACGGTCTGCGATCAACCAAAATTACCAAAATCACTGTCTGATTACTATTTATTAAACTTCTGATTTATTTTCCTACAAGAGGAAGCGACCGTCACTTAAAAAGGAAAATGATACCGATCCGCAAACACGAATTAAGATCGATACGAATTGCAATATCGCAATGATTGATACTGATCGTGAGAAACAAAACAGTCCATTGGTTCTATGAACAACCGACGACAGGATACACCGAAGAAACTTCGTATACTGAAAGATCTTTACTTTACTTTTCCATCTACATAGACTGTGTCAAGGTGATCCTACTACAAACAGCTAAACGCGGACTTGCAAAACCACTTTCCCTTGTATGTTTGTGGTGGAATTGTGGATTTGCTGCGAGCTATCGAAAGATACGTTTTACGTACGGTCGGTTGGTCGTATGTAAATCCGTCCGAGAAGTTTCCAACGGTGACCTGAGCCGCCGTTCCTATAGCTAAAGCGCGAAAAAACTTCCGGCATTGTGCGATGTTCATAACGGCAACGTCTTCAACAACAACAGCAGCAGCAGCAGCGCGAAAAGTTATTTAATGGATTGTTGTATCCTTTAAGCAACTTCCTTATTTATTTTCCAATGTGAGAACAAAGCGAATGGCGATGATGAAACAGCATCGATGCAGCGCAGCATGAAGGATTTTAACCACGCCGAGTCAATTTAGGAAGGCGAAGTACGGAATCAATAAATTTGGTGGGCTCAAGAAAAGCCATTCTATTATCTTGCTAATGTCGACTATCATTAAAATAAAAGGATAAAAAACGAGTTAGCTTTAAAGGAAGTGAAGGAAGTAGAAGAAGGTGGGAAAAGCTTCCCCTCGATGGGGACAGTCAAAAGAAAAAGAAATCATATTTTAAGTTTATTCTACAAACATGCCTATGATAAATCGAAAGGTAGAAAAAGGATACAGACGAAGGGGTGCAGGAAAAAAGTTACTAAAATAACCCCTAAAGGACGGTATAAAAAATATTCTGTACAGTAGGGTCACTTCAACCATCTTCGTATATAGCTGTTCAACATAGATACATAAGGTTGATTTATGACCGCCTGCAAAAACGCCGGCATTTTACATTAAATCAAATGAGTGTCCCTGCTGTATAGAAAATCATTATAAGTACAGTGGGTTACGCTTTCCGAGTTTGAATGGTTAAGGAATTGTCAATTGCAATCAAAATCCTTTTTGGACGGTATTAGGAAGCCCCAGCTAAATCAAAAAACCAATTTTTATAAGTTTATAACCATGTAGGTATTATTTTTTGATAAAAGCTTTTTAATTATATTCGTCAAACAAGAATGTTTCTAACACAAAAGCTTGCCGATTTTATCAAAATTTCGAAATTTTGATTAATAAAACCCACAGGTATATCATCAAGGTAAATATTTACTACTAGCGTGATCATACAGTACCTACAATAACTATTGTTGTACAAAGATGGAGTTTTATGCTTTTTCCATGGTCGTCTACTACCCAGTGGTTCAACAACTCTGAAACAATTTATGTACACATATAGGAAGTTATGATAATAAATTGTCTTCGATAGGGATCTTTCAGTCTATATGTTTCGACATAATGCCTACAACTGGTTTCAATAATAACTATTAACTTCAGGAATCAGTTTTTAAATTCCGTTTACCTACGCTTTCTTTGGATGAAAGAAAATTACAAAATCGAATTCCAATGAAGGTATGAAAGATATAGAAAAGATTATTAAAAAGTAATAAGTTATCGACAGGGCTCAAACTCGCAGAATATGGGATTACTGAATACATATAAATCCAATCTATGTCATTCGCAGTCTTTCCAGGAATATTATATCTTTATTTTTCTATTTTTATCCCAGACGTAGTTTTTTGCTTTATAATTTATATTTCGTCTATTCAAAATACACGCATTAAATGTGTTCAATTTACACACTTTTCGCGTATTAATAATTAACACGTTTTAAACGTGTAAAAAGTGTTTACACGATTTTGCACATCAAGTGCATGTTTAAATCACACCTTACCAATACCTTGGGTAATTCTGGAATGTGCCTCGAGATAAAAATGTTCAGTCTCTCAGAGTCTCTGATAGCGAGACTCGAGTCTCCGTCTCTAAATCGAGTCTCACTGGTGTCGCTGAGAGAGACTGTCAAGAGACTGTCAAAAAAACTGTTTAGCATCTCTGAAGGAGAGACTCGAGTCGCTCATAAAGAGATCCTCATTTCGTATCCAGTCTCTGAGCGAGAGACCCGAATCTCTGAACGAGAGACTCGAATCTCTCAATAACTGATGTCTCGATAGACATGATTAAACTTTTCTAAGTTCAACATATTTCAGAGATCCCAGTCTTTCTACGAGAGACGCTCTCAGAAACGCTGAAAGACTCTGAAATACTCGGTGAGACTGGAGAGAGACTGAAAATAATTTTTGTCTAGGGTCCTTAATGGTTATTTTTGCCTAATAGCATCGAACGAAGAGTCATCAATTTTTTATTTCTTATTATTCTTGTGTGTGCTACCAAATAGGTTGCGTTTTTAAAATGTTGCATTAATTAGTATTAAGAGAAATGTATATGGTGCATTAAAAAGCATCTTTCATTCTTTTGAATGCAGCCCTTTTTGTGGCATCAAAATAGAACATGACGCTAATAAGGCATCAAATAGACAAATAGAAAAGTATTCTATACAAAAATCTGAAATACTATCCGTGGCTTTGAATAATTACATCCTCATTATTTCTGGAATTTATAAAGTCAAGCTTTTCTCAGGGTACCATCAAAACACAAACTTTCTCTCATTCATTTTTTTTTTGCTTCTAATAAAAGAAAAACTAATAGCACGAAAAATTCATAGTGAACAATAAAATACAAATATATTGTCATTTTCTGATGATACATGAAACTCAGAATGTTTTCCAAGTCTGACTTACGTATATTGTATTTCAAAGGCAGTTTTTTTAATAGAAAGTTCAATTCAATCCTTGAAACTGCATTCCTAATTAATGTTTCTTTTAACTGATAAAACTCGTTAGACAATTGCGGTGATTATCATGAACCATTCGCTGTATATCATAGCAGAAGCTTTAGAACATTAAACACCATTTATTCACTCCCATTCCAAAGGAAAATAAGCTACCCAATCCGTTGATTTTCTTCTAAATATTTGTGAAAACTTACGTTAGTTTGATCAGACAAGAACAAGATATGAAAAAACTTGTATATACTCCCAAACCTTCTGTCTAATAGCAGGAATCACTTCCGCATACTATAAAAGCATTTAAGAATAAATTTAATTACATTTGCTTCTATTCTATCACCTATATGGTCAGAGATACCTATTACGCTTGCTGTGCCATCTAAGTAATTTTCCAAACTATAGCTACGGTGAATATTTGAATACCATTAACATCATTTTCTTTCTTTCTCCATTTGCAGTAATTACTGCTAGGAAGTTAGTCATGATGACGCAATTTTTACATAATAGAATAATGACTAAAAATAGTATCTATTCATATACTTAATAGAAATGTTCACATTCCACCACAGTTGC
>NW_020442465.1:850921-884517 GCF_000699045.2 Agrilus planipennis
AAAGTACTTAATTGGATAAGAATTAATGCTGTATTGCCTACAATCGCTTCGTAAATAAGTCATTATTTCTCATAAAAAGTAAAGGATAAAAATGGTTATTGTGGGTTATCCCTAAGAGATAGACATATACCATCACGGACTGTTTTGTAGACCTTATTAAGATGTACAATACAGTACATTATATTGATCTATCTCGTAGGCTTTAGCCAGCGTTTGCAATGTAAGCGCAAAAAAATGTGTTTATTTACGACATCACATTACAGACCTCTAAAATTATCAGTGTTTCTTTACTACATTATGCATGTATTATACATGTAAACCTTCCTCTTGAATTACTCTATCTATTAAAAACAAAACGCATTAAAATCCGTTGCGTAGTTTTAAAGATCTAAGCATACATATGGACAGACAGCGGGAAGTGACTTTGTTTTATACTATATAGTGATAGTGATAATGATTAGTTAGGCAGATCTGTGACGTAATAAGTATGGTTTGTCGTTGTTGATGTTGTCATCTCTCGTAGTTTAGTGATTAGAACATTGGTGCGTAAAGCCAAATGTCCCGGGTTCGATTCCCGGCGAGGGTATGAAATCAGCAACAAATTTTCCCTTGTTAACCTGAGGTAGTGGGGAAAAATTGAAAATAAATTTTCACTTTAACAAATTCCTCTCTTATTATAAAAACTACTTTAAAAAGTAATAAAATTTCTCCATAACCACAGTCAAAAGACCTTCATAAACCCATGAAAAAAAAAAAATAGTGAGATTTATAATTAGCTTCATTAGGAGGGATCAAGAGTAAACACTGAACTTAAAATAATACCTGAGAATAATTGTGCATATATAAGTAAAGTATCTGAAGTAGATACGCTTCTTATTTAAATCAGTACGTAATACCTTAAGAATTAATTAGTTTGTGCATGAATTCGTTATTATTTTATGCAAATAATTGAAAACACGCATATCCATAATATTATCTCACCAGGTGAGTTTCCCATGGATTATTAACAGTAGCACGTGATTGTTCGCCACGTGTTGGGCATCAGAATAACTACATATTATGTATCAACATTAACCGTGCACGCTCTCAACAACAAATAATATTCTTGTGCAATCACAGATTTTTCTCTAACGGTTTATTGTACTGCAGTAATACTATAAAAAGACACTTACAAACAACTACTTGCATTCTAACAATGTCCAAACGAACTTACAAGCAATTAAACAAGTCGCAAATTTCGTACACAATACCACTATAATTGGTTAATTAAATATTAAATTTTATCGTATATATTAGCTGTGAAATCCTTTAATATTTGCAGTTAAGGAGACGTGAAATTATGAATTTGCTTTAGCTAAAAACAAAAGTCATAGTATCATAATTTAAGATACTGAGATAACTAATATTATAACATTATCTGAATCAATCGATATTCCGAGATAAAAATGTTCAGTCTCTCAGAGTCTCTGAAAGAGAGACTCGAGTCTCCGACTCTCATCGAGTCTCTCCAGTGTCGCTGAGAGAGACTGTCGAGAGACAATCAAAAAAACTATTTAGCGTCTCTGAATGAAAGACTCGAATCGCTCATAGAGAGATCCTCATTTCGTATCTAGTCTCTGAACGAGAGACTCGAATCTGAACGAGAGACTCGAATCTAAACGAGAGACTCGAATCTCTCAATAAGTGGTGTCTCGATAGACATGGTTAAAATTTTCTAAGTTCAACATATTTCAGAAATCCCAGTCTTTCTACAAGAGACTCGAGTCTCTCAATTTTGCAGTTTTATTCATTCAGTCTCTCTGTGAGAGACTCGAATCTCTGAATTAACAATTTTATCGTTCAAGTCTCTCATACAGAGACTGTGAGAGATCCATAAAAACGCCTAGGCAATAACTGAGAGACTGTGAAAGACTCTGAGAGACGCTTTCAGAGACGCAGAAAGACTCTGAGAGACTGGAGAGAAACTGAAAATTTTTGTCTAGGAATAACAGCGAAGTTGTTTCAAAATTTCCGTGTTCATTTGAATCATTTCCAATAAAAATATTTGTATAACGAACTTCGCTAGTGCGAAACAATATCAAATTAATTTAAAAATGTCAAAAGCCATGATAACTAAGGCTAATACACAATTATAATATCGTCTTAAAAAATTGATTAAAATTCGAGCAAACTACTTCCTGTTCTTGAAATGAATTATTAACCATTAAACACAAAGCTGTTAAAACGAATTTGTCAATAAACGTACAAAACAGAGTGACATGTTCCTTTATTTATCTGGTCTATGTCTTGACTAAATCTAGAATTCATGGAATGTGACCTTTTAGCCAACAACAGGTGAACGAGAATGTAAACTGGCCTTTACCACACCACACCAAACAGAATAAATCGCAGTTGGTTTCACCAGTGTGTATGTATTTATGGCATATGTATTGCGTATTTACTATCTATCTACATGTAGAATGCATTTGCGTAAATAAATAGGAATAAACAATGAGAATCGAATTGAATTTATTAATTCTTCATTCTGATTTGTGTAATCCGTAGGTTAGTGTAAATACATGGGTATGTATATTACATAAATTGGATGTGCCTAAGCAAATTCTGGATGTTACGTACATTTTATAAGGTGTGTGACCTTAGAAAAACCTACACCTATGTAAGATCAATACAGTGTAAAGATTCTATACAGTAGGTTCATTCCTTTGATCTGCCTAAAATACCCACATTTTGAGCTTAACTGCCATATACGAGGAATGTTCATAGGCTTTACTGAAGTGATTAGTACAGATAAGCAAAGCAAGACGAAGACCAAGACTGTTCTAGTCTTTTTACTAGTCTTGATCTTGCTTATTCGGTCTTGGTTTTGGTCTTGCTCAAATACTTCAGGCTTAACCTTGGTCTTGTTGATATATCCTCGATATTGGTCTTAATCTTGCTGATTTAGTATCGGGTTTGGCCTTGATCTTGCATGTTAAGTCTTGGTCTTGCTCATTTAATCTGATACCACTCATAAATCCACCGGAAGTAATATTTTTTTTTGGATATGTGGTCTTAGCCTTGCATAGTTGGTCTTTGTTTTAGTCTTCGTCTTGTTCGTTCGGTCTTCGTCTTGATTTTAATCTTGCATTTTCGCAAGACGAAGACAGACCAATACTACAAGGCCAAGACCAGTTTTGCTTATCACTAGGTACTACTTTTAGATAACATTTTCAAAATGATTCCAACAAAATATCATTTTTCAATTAGACATTTTAATTCTATTTGCACGAATGTCAGGTATAATTCGATGGCTACCCTGGATAAAAATTTTCAGTCTCTCTCCAGTCTTTCAGAGTCTTTCACAGTCTCTCTGTTATTGTCTAGGTGTTTTTATGGATCTCTCACAGTCTCTATATGAGAGACTCGAACGATAAAATTGTTAATTCAGAGATTCGAGTCTCTCACAGAGAGACTGAATGAATTAAACTGAAAAATTGAGAGACTCGAGTCTCTCGTAGAAAGACTGGGATATGGAAATAATTGAACTTAGAAAATTTTAACCAAGACAATCGAGACACCACTTATTGAGAGATTCGAGTCTCTCGTTCAGAGACTGGATACGAAATGAGGATCTCTCTACGAGCGACTCGAGTCTCTCATTCAGAGACACCAAAAAGTTTTTTTGACAGTCTCTCGATAGTCTCTCTCAGCTATACCAGAGAGACTCGATGAGAGACGGAGACTCGAGTTTCGCTTTCAGAGACTTTGAGAGACTGAACATTGTTATCTCGGGTAAAATCATCTTATTAATCGTTATGTAAAAGAAACTTATACTGAGTATTTCTACACTGAACATCACTACGGATCCTGCGCCTTCCTTATCGGATGTTACTGACTGACGATTATTTATCACAGTCAAAGAACTCGGTATATTAATTAAAACTCTAAACGTATTATACATGCGTGCATTTGTATTTTTATGTATATATGTGTTGCACCTACAGATATATCCATAACCGGTCGAATATCTGTCCCCATCGTCGGTCCCTACCTTGATGTAAACATGAAAGTAGTCTCTTTACGAGGGTGGATTGATAAGTTTCCGGCCTGACCAAGAAAAACAAGGTTTTTAAATTTTTTTTTTTTTTATTTCTCAACATAATCTCCTCCAAGGCTGATACATTTCTCATAGCGGTGTTCCAGTCTATTAATGCCATCTCTATAGACTGATTCGTCAAGCTCCTCAAAATAACCATTTACAGCTTCGATTACTTCTTCATTGTCCGCAAATCTCTTACCGCCAAGCCATTTTTTGAGATTAGGGAACAGAAAATAGTCACTCGGGGCTAGGTCTGGAGAGTAAGGAGGGTGCGGCATCAATTCAAACTTTAGATCGTTGATTTTAGCCGTCGCAACGATTGACGTGTGCGCTGGTGCGTTATCGTGATGAAACAAGATTTTTTTCTTCGCCAGATGAGGTCGTTTAATTTTCACCTCGTGGCTCAAACGTTGCAATAAGTCTGCGTAGTATTGACCAGTGATAGTATTACCCTTTGCAAGGTAATCAATGTATATAATACCTCTTGCATCCCAAAAAACAGTAGCCATAACCTTGTTCGCCGAAAAAATTGTTTTTGCCTTCTTTGGAGTTGGTTCCCCTGGTCCAATCCACTGTTTAGACTGTTCTTTGGTTTCAGGAGTGTAGTGGTGGACCCACGTTTCGTCAACGGTTACGAATCGACGCAAAAATTCGCTTGGATTACGCTTATACAATGACAAATTTGCGGTAGAAATGTTTTTTCGAATCAATTTTTGGTCGACTGTTAGCAAACGCGGCACCCATCTTGCACAGAGCTTTTCCATATGCAAATGTTGGTGCAAAATATGTTGCACACGTTCATATGACATCTTACAGGTCTCAGCTATCTCACGCACTTTCAATCTGCGGTCTCCCAGCACTATTTGATGAATTTTTTCGATCATATCTGGAGTTGTGACCTCAACGGGGCGTCCTGAGCGAGGCCCATCAGAGGTGCTCACACGACCCTTTTTAAACTCGGAAACCCACTGCTTAACGGTTGAATATGACGGGGAGGATGTCCCCAGTGTTGAGTCCATCTCTTTTTTAATTTCCTTCGGCGTTAACCCCTTCAAATAAAAGTATTTGATGACAGCACGATTTTCCTGCTTTTCCATTTTTACGAAAACCACAGAGGCGTCTTGTTCAGCGTGCTGTCAAACCTACACTAGCAAGGAGATCGGGCTGAAACTATAGCTACAAGCTATCCAAGGATGGTACTATAGAATGTCACCTCAAGGTAGGCCTAGTGGCGTCATCTCTTGGTTAGGCCGGAAACTTATCAATCCACCCTCGTATAATCTCGATCGCTGTTCAAGTCCACATTCTTTAAATTTAAAAATGGATTTTATAGGTGAGTAAAATAACAAAAATACATGGGTTTTAAGTAGCACAACCAGTTTCTGTATTCTGAACTATGAAAGAACAACTGTCGATATCTCTGATAAGGCGAATGAGGCTAATAATTTTATGAAGAAATTCTAGTTATTGAGTTTGTACTACGTTATTTGCTCGAGTTTTGTTGGCAGTGTTCCAGAAACAGAAAGCACTTAACAGTACCATACAATATTCATAATGTTAAAAAGGGAACACAGAAATTGACAATGCTGAGCCAGAATTAACACTGAAACTGTGCAAAATTGCTCATAAAATTACTCAAATTTGCGGCAAGAATTAAGGTCATCCAACACTGATTAACAATATGCTCTTTGTAACTTCATTATCTTCTATTTAATAAAAAAAAACTTACATTTTCTTCTATATGGAATTATTACATGAGAAAACAAAAAATATTCTTTTTGATAATTGCTAGAGTTAATAAGAGGAATTATTCTACTCTTTTTAAACAATAATCGTCAAAGATAGTTCTGATAACAACCAGAGTTAATTGTCAACCCATTTTTAGTAATAATCATGAAAGATAGGGAAGATTCTAAATTACAGATTGAACCCTAGAAGCAGCAGTGTTTAGTCCTCCGTAATCTAAGACCAATTTAAAGTTAAGAACAATTTGTTGCATTTAATTTGCAGATTGTCCTTAATTGTTTTTGATTTCTAATACAACAATATCTCGGAAATGAAACTCTTCGAAAAAACATATGTACTATATCCATAATTATTTTAATAATCTCTTTTCTAATTTTTGATTTTGGAAAGTTTCTTCAATGTGCCTACCAATGAACCATATGCAATTTTGCTAACGAGTTTAACGGGATTTTAACCTAAAATTGTGGACGGATAAATGTTGCCATCATATTTGCATGATTATAATGCGTACCTATAAAGATGTCAATCTAACCACATACGTACATCTATTTCTAGCTATACACATGTCATTATTTAATTTCACTGTCAATTTAATGGAGCTACTTAGATGTATCTTATATTAGAATACAATAACTAATGTCATTTCCCATATCTATCTCATAAATTGTTACCTTGCAAGAAACAGTTTCTAATCCGAAGAAAAGTTTACGACAAAAAATTAAAATGCCAAACTAGATAATTTAGATTTATAATTAGAATAATCCTCCGGCAGTTTGAGTCAACTGTAATCCAAGGTTAACTGAAATCGCAATAAGGGATAAACTAGATTTTTGCAGAATTAAATCCTTAATACCTCTAATTATCTATACCTAATTAGATGACGACATACTGATAGTTCTTTTATATTAATCATCTTCAAAATGGAATAATATCAGTTTAGTTGATGCTTTTGAAAACTAATTCGAAATTCGAAATCGGTAATCACAACTTCATTAGTCTTATTACTTTATCTCATGGTGATAAATGGATAATCAGAAAACAGTTTTAATTTTTAATCCTAAATGTAGCTGTTTGAATCTTACAGTTTCTTGTCTTATGTACATTATAGGACTTTTTGTCATTGAGGGTTAAAAACACTTAAAATATTTAAATTTTCTTATTCGTTCATGTTCAGATTAAAAATCAACAATTTTTGACGTTTTGGGCATGTTTAAATGTCAATATTCGGTCATAGGGTCATGGACACAATTTAACATATTAATTAATATGCAAAGAAACGTTAGACAAATTGTTTTTAAAAACATTCAATTTTTCTTAATTTCTTTAACAGCAGGTGCATTTTAGAAAGTTTTAATTTGCTTTATAGCAGTGTTACTAATAAGTATAATTTTAAACAATTTCTCTTGTAGATGTAACCAGCGCAGATCATTTTAGCTGATGATATCTATTTACCATCAGGTAATTACAAATAAAAAATAATTTCATTTTAAATTGCACAAACACTACTTGCAGAAAATAATTGACTCTAACTAAAGGTTCGTTACTGAAATATATATATATATATGTAGGTATACATAGAAAACGAAGTATTTCAGCTGTGCTTGAGCCTCCTTAAATCAAATAGAAATCCTGTTAACTGTCAGGAACTACACCAATTATCTGATGATGCTAATGCTAATAACGTAAAAGTGTTACTATTTGTGTACCTTTTGTATTGTGGTCGAATCAAAAAAAGAAAGTAAACAAGTGCTGATGAATGTCAGACAAACGTAGATAAATACGTCGTTGAATTTAATTAATTATGCCACTTTGTCAACTAACCATCAACAAAAATGGAAAACATAGTCTTAATTTGCATCAGTCTCCTCCTTTGGGAAAATCTAGACGGTGCGGTGGGTGGACATTGATTGTTAAGTTGCATTTAATTCGATTTCATCTTGTTCAAAAACATTGCTTGCCTATGGCCACTATGCTTTCTCTTTTTGTTTCGGTAGGTAGGCGGTTGGATCCATTAAACAAAGTAGCAAAGTCAAGAAGCTAATTGTTTCATTGTTGCTAAAAAACTTACTTTCGAGAACTGGTTGGTACATACGTGATAGAAAGGGTCAAAAAAGGATCTGAAGAACATTTTGTTAATGTTACCCATATATTATCTTGAACTTTCTATTGGTAATCAATTTGTTTCTTTCATGTTTTTTTAGGTTTTCATGGTCTTTTGCTAATAAATATATGTATAGACACATGTATATTCAAGAGCTCTCTTATTATCCTTTAATTGATTCAACCATGGTATATATTTTTTATTATGAAATAACGCTTTTTACCATTCCTAAAATACGTTGTTTTTTTCCTTAATTCGAGGTCGAGAGCACAACAGAATCGTAGAAGACCTTTGGGAATAAAATACAGCAGCATCTCTCAGGAGTCTGCAATTCACACCCAGGACGAAAATCCACGCGCCGTGTAACAGGGGCTTCAGAAACATATTAAAGCCATGTTACACGTAGCGTGGAGAATAAATTTACATTCCACGCGTCCGCCACCGCGTGAAAAGAAGTCAAAGAAATCAGTAGAACGCGCCTGTTTGTTCCACGCCGCACCGAACCCGTTACACGGAGTGTCGATTAGCAATCCACGCGCTATGTATCAGCGGCTTTATAGATATTATTAGGCCGTGTTACACGTCGCATGGAGCGTAAACCTGTAATCCACACGCTGTGCAACGGAGCTACAGACATTTTAGGGCTATGTTACACGGCGCGGGGTGTGTGTGGATCGGCATTCCGCACTAGAACACGGTTGTTCGCTCCAGGCCGCGCCGAACCCGTTATACGGAGCGTGGAATAGCAATCCACGCGTTATGTATCAGGGGCTTTATAGACATTTTAAGAACATGTTACACTGCGCGTGGAGCATGAATCTACATTCCACTCGCCCGCCGTCGCCGAGAAATGAAGTCAAAGAAATCAATAGGATGCGCCTGCACGTTCCATGCCGCACTGAACTCGTTACATGGAGCGTCGATTGACAATCCACGCGTAATGTATCAGGGGCTTTATGGACATTTTAAGAACATGTTACACTGCGCGTGGAGCATGAATCTACATTCCACGCGCCCGCCGTCGCCGAGAAATGTAGTCAAAGAAATCAATAGGATGCGCCTGTACGTTCCATGCCGCACCGAACACGTTACATGGAGCGTCGATTGACAATCCACGCGTTATGTATCAGGGGCTTTATAGACATTTTAAGAACATGTTACACTGCGCGTGGAGCATGAATCTACATTCCACGCGCCCGTCGTCGCCGAGAAATGAAGTCAAAGAAATCAATAGGATGCGCCAGTACGTTCCATTCCGCACCGAACTCGTTACACGGAGCGTCCACGCGCCTGCCGTCGCCGAAAAATGAAGTCAAAAAAACCGACAGGACACGTTTGTCCGCTCCAGGTCTCGCCGAACCCGTTCACGTAGCGTGGATTGGCAACCCACGCACCGTGTTGCAGGGGCTTAAGAGTCATATTAAGACTATTGTATATGGCGCGTGGAGCATGAATCTGCATTCCACGCCCCCGCCGCCGCCGTTGTGACCCGTTAAACTAGACGTAAATTGGCAATCCACGCGTCATATAACTTTAGAAGCAGAACCAGGAGTTCAAAGAGGTGGATATAGACTTAGATTATATTACTGTTTGGAAATAGTTAGAAGTAAAAGTTGCTCCAGTTTTTGAGAAACGCCAAAAGTGGCTGAAGATAGGCCGTAGACCTTACGATGCAGAACAAGTATTTCGGCTTTTGACGACAACATGTATAAGTAGGTATCGCACCCTTATAATTAGTAATTAAAGAAGTCGTATAATTAATTGATCGTCGAGACAGTTTATTGCGAAATCGATATGATTTAGTAGTCATTTAGGTCATCGACGAGCTAATACCATCGTACTAGGTAGGTTGCCGTTTACTTAATACTTTATCTATCGGGGATTATGCGGTGACAGGGTCTGTAGAGTCCCGTAACTGAATTAACATACTTGGTAGGTTTCAGAACAACAATATTGTGTTCTCAATACACTATAGGTGCCATATACATACACCGCGTTGCATGCAAACGTATGTAAAGGGTGTGTATGTATGTATACATCGTACGGTAATACATACGGAGACGCCACCGTAATTTCAGCGGCGCATCTACTAACTGTAATTGTAATTTATAACAAAAGGGACCAAGCGGCAAAACCGTAGCATAATGAACTGCTAAATCCCCCGCTTTAATGTACGAAATGAGTTATGGCACGATTAACAAATAAAAATGGCCGCGGCGAAGTAAAACTGTGTTAACCCTTGAATGCGGACAAATAAAACGTTACGACGCGACGTCACGTTAAACGGCCGACTTTTTCATTCGGAAAACAAATGAATGCTCAAGAGTGTTGAAATTTGTCGCCTATTTTCTGGTCTATGTACATTACTAAATCATTTTTAAATGTTTACAGGTTTAATGTAATTGCCCGCTTTATTGTCTAGTTCTGATATTTACAAGTGCTATAAAACTGTATATTTAGGATTACAGTTAGGATATATTTCCCCAGAAATTTTTATAGCCAAAAAAGGTTGTTAAAAAAAAATTATTTGGCGTAAAAAAGGAAGATTTTTTAGGTCCTAGCGGTTCTTTTACGGTTCCTTGTCCAGAATTCGCAAATGTTTTCTAAATAAAAATTTGACCACAGTAAATTTTGACTGTCAACTTTAATTTTTTTAATTTATTATTTTGGTATTCCTAGACAAAAATTTTCAGCCTCTCAGAGCCTTTCAGCATCTCTGGGAGCGTCTCTCACAGTCTGTCAGTTATTTTCTAGGTGTTCTTATGGATCTCTCGCAGTCTCTGTATGAGAGACTCGAACGATAAAATTGTTAATTCAGACATTCGAGTCTCTCACAAAGAGACTGAATGAATAAATCTGAAAAATTGAAAGACTCGAGTCTCTCGTAGAAAGACTGGAATCTCTAAAATATGTTGAACTTAGAAAACCATGTCTATCGAAACGCCACTTACTGAGAGATTCGAATCTCTCGTTCAGAGATTCGAGTTTCTCGTTCAGAGATTCGAGTCTCTCGTTCAGAGATTCGAGTTTCTCCTTCAGAAATTCGAGTCTCTCGTTCAGAAACTGTTTTCAGAGACTCTGAGGGACTGAACGTTTTTATCTCTAGATGCACTGCATGTAGTTTTTAGTTTTAAAATGTTACTCATTATTTTCGTTTTATTTTAAAGTTTCATTAGAATTTCGGTTTTTGTTTTACAGAATTTATTATTTATTTTGAAGAATATTACTTTATTTTTCATTATTCTTCAATTTTGTTTTAATCCTAAACATAAAAGTCCCAAACGTCGCATCATTATTCACAAGTATTTAAAGAACGTATTAATGAACATGTAGCCTTTAACAACAAGAATTCATTGAAAACAAAAAAGCAATACTATTATAAATTAACTAACTTCTACGTTCTTACAGAGTCACGGGTGAGCTCACGCGAGTCCTTTCACATCGTGCATCATTTTTAGCTAGCACCTATTAGAGATAAGGTACCTATCATGTGGTGAGTGTTCTACTTCATTTAACAAGTACATTATTATCGTGTCTTTATTGTTGCAAAGTAAGTTAAAAGTTATGGAATTATTTAACTTTATCAAAGCATCATATAATTAATGTACAAAGTATGCGACATAAACTGTAAAAGCTTTTTTATTTGCCAGAATAAAAGGACTATAAAAGGAATGTAAAAATTACATGTCAGAGTTGGACTTTTTCCCGACATGTACTCGTAGGTACATTACTTTTATGTTCATTTCTTAACTTATTTTCTTTGATGATCCAACAGATAAAGAGAATATGCAGCTCTACGCTATAAACTGCGAGAATGTTTAGACGTGATTACTTTCTGCAGAACTTTTAGGAATTGGACGGTTGAACGTAAATTTTCCGTCAACTTCTGATGTGGTAGACAAAATGACAATAGTTACGAAAAGACATTTAACAGAACTAGACTTAGACATGGTCGAATTTTTGTTTTTTTTTATTTCTAGGATGGAAATTGTGTTCTCTTTTTAGTAAAATAGGACGACGTCGAGAATTCTAAAATATTCCGTTTCAAATTACCACTTGCTTATTTTTGAATTTTAGGTGACTTTGTTGGCTTTCCATTATTGCTATGTTTCTCAAGGCGAGGCGTGATGGTACATAATCTGAATTAAAATACTTTCCTAAATAAATAATAAATTGGTTCTTATTCTGGAATTCATGAATCTTCGTCAAGATCTTTTTCTCGTTATACTGGAAAAGATAACACTTGTCAATATAAATTAAGAAACGAAACAACGGAACCTAAAATTTTGGAAAAAATACGGAAAATAATTCTTAACTTATAGATTACACGAAAATTAATAAGTAGTCTATGGTTTGAACATAACGTGGTGAATCCTTCAATCCTTTATTGTAGAATTACCCAGAATCACGCTGCCGAGTACTCAACACCATTATCTGGTGCCTGGCCGGATTCTAAAGAAGTGTACCGGATCTAAACGGGTACCCGGCCTATTTCTAGTTCTTACATTCCTGATATGGGCAAGGGAAAAAAATAGGGAAAGAGCGAACATAAAGATAGGAGACGAAAAATTAGAAGAAGTGGCCGATTTTAGATACCTAGGAAGTCAGATAAGTCAGGACGGAAGGAGTAGTAGGGATATATAGCAGAGGATAGCGCAGGGTCGTGTCGCCTATAATAAAAAGAAATCACTTCTATGCCCGCGAACGGTTAATTTGGAAATTCGAAAAAGGTTATTAAAGATGTATGTTTGGAGCACGGCGTTGTACGGGTGCGAAACATGGAAAGTGGGCGCGGCGGAAAAGAAAAGATTAGAAGCGTTCGAAATGCAGTGTTATAGGCGGATGATGAGGATATCGTGGGTAGAAAAGGTTAGAAATGAAGAGGTATTGGAAAGAATAGGACAACAGAGGACTCTATGGAAGTCAATAAAANAAACCCATGTTTCTCACATGGTCAATTGTATGTTGCCTGTTCCCGTGTTGGAAAACCAACAGATTTGTTTATCTATGCGCCAGGTAATCAAACAAAAAACATCGTATACCACAAAGCACTACAATAATAATAATAATAATAATCTCTCGCTGGATGGCTGGATCAAGGGCCAGATACAGAAGGCGGTAATCCTGGACACGGCGCGCATTGTCAGGAGGTTCCGAAAAGTAGAGGTACGTGTCCAACCAGTCTTAGGACTGACGACCTTATGATGATGATGGGCCGAAAACGGAATCAGTAATGAAATGGCTACCCTTCGGTTCCTTTTTTTTTTATTTAACACTCAATCTCATTGACCTAACTCTAATAATAATATCTATACATTAAAATTGTCCCCGTTTCTAACTGACGAATATGGAACACAAACGAGTTCATTAAATCTATTCGTTCTTTACAAAGCATTTAGGCATTTTATGTAGAAATTTTCATTAACAAAAATTCGTAAATGTGCTGCCATTCAGTTGTGTGCGCTTCCTATTGAGAGTTTGTGTTCACTAGTTAAAGAAAATTTGGAAGTAGCGCTCAGGCTCGCAAACTGCACGAGTCTAGGCTACCTAATTAGCAAAAAAGCTAAAAAAATAATCGTTGCAAAAGCTTTTCATCACTCACATTCCACTTGGGACGAAGCGGTAAAGCTGAATTTGTTCAGTTATTTCGTTAAACTCAAAGTAAACAATATTCACGGATCACCTGCCTCTGCTTACATTATATTTCATCAGACTTTGTAAATAGTGATGCTCATGAACTCGGTGCGCCGTATTTGATTTTGCTTTAGTGTTGACACACTAAAATCGAGTTCTTGACAATTCGCTTGTTTGATGGATACATGCAGTGTTTGTATTTAGGAAAACTACAGCGAGATACTGCTAGAAATTCGTATATAATTTTCAAACTGAATTATCTACTCCAATGTTCACAACATCAAATTATTAAAAGAAAAAACACGAATTCGCTGCTTTTTAATGATTAAATGACCCACGAAACATCTCACCCCAACATAATAACGAACTGCTAGCATTTTTATATAATTTTCAAACTGAATTATGCACTCGAATGCTCACAAAATCAAATTATTAAAAGAAAAATCAGAAATTCGCTGTTTGTAATGATTGAAAGACTTGCTAAACATCTCACATCAACATAACCTAATTCTTTTCTGTTTTGTTATCTTTTCCTCTTCTTAACGGAAAACCAAGTTGCTAACAATAGAGAAAATATGAAATTATCTATCAAATGGTAGGGATTTAAATATTTTTTCGATTTCTTTACTGTTCATTACTTACTGTGGTAAAAAAGTGAATTTTTCTATAAAACTAGTGACGCTTGAAGTAATTTTCCAAGAAGCCAACCTTTACCTTACCCTTAATAAAGAGGAAATATTTGTCTATAAAATACAGACTCCACAGCAATCTGATAAAACATTCGTTTACCTTAATTTTAGATACTTACACACTTATGTATATTTTGCATTCATAATCTGGTCAGTTATTTCACTGCCTTTGTTGTCTCATTTGTTAGCAATACCTTTTTTACCAATTGACGATGTCATAATACACACAATCATGTACAGCGGAGGGAATTTGGCTTCTATTTAAATGAAAAGTTAAGTAGAAAGCTTGTTATTAGCTGGTACCACTGCAAAAGCGTTTCAAAATTTAATAATAAAGCGGAAATCTAACGCGCCTGCTGTTGACTTCAATAGCCAACCTATGACCTATTCGACACCCCTGAAAAGTTTGTTCAATAGAACCACCTGCTCGGCTGCCTTTTACTGTAAGATCGACACGAGTCCGCAGACACAAACGCCCTTAATACAAAACAATGTTATGTAATTGCAACCCTCGCAGATATTCTTTTCAAAAAGTGCGCCACTGATTCTACAAACTATTGTGACAATTATTTTATTATTTCAGTAGGTATACTTCATTTACTTTCTCTAGTGATGTGTCCCTTCCAATGTCTTGGATGCGCGCTGGCAAAATCGTAGGTAGGGAGAAAAAGCTCATTATACTCTCAACTCTTGTTCATTAAACATACTTTTTCATACAGTACCTGCCAAAAGTTTTGTTCAGTCATGAATAGTAGTGCGAGTCGAAAACAAGCGTTAAAGCTTTTAATATGTCTTCAAATATAAATAAACATCTCGTTGATATTTTCAGTAGTAAATGGTACCAATAACAGCACATTTGAACAATGCAATTGTAGTGGATAAAATGGTCAATTTTTCCGTGCAGTACTGTACGGATTATAAGCTCCTCACCGGTTAAGAGTTTGGCCGAGAGTTGCCTCCTTCCTTTTCTGGCCTGGTGCTGTTCTTTTCTACTTTGCGCCGGTCAAACTGAAGGTCACATAGCTACAAAAACTAAACGAATAAAACAACTATACGTGAGAAACTGAAGCATTATCATAAAAACAGTTGCACAATTAAGATAATCAAAACAAATTACTTATACAAATATCTGAACATTTACAAATTTATCTATATATNTTCCGACTGATGTGCCATTTGAGTTTAAACGACTACAGTTTCCAGTGCGGCTTGCTTTTGCTATGACTATAAACAAGTCCCAGGGGCAATCATTAAGTGTTTGTGGTATTAATCTAGAAAACCCATGTTTCTCACATGGTCAATTGTATGTTGCCTGTTCCCGTGTTGGAAAACCAACAGATTTGTTTATCTATGCGCCAGGTAATCAAACAAAAAACATCGTATACCACAAAGCACTACAATAATAATAATAATAATAATCTCTCGCTGGATGGCTGGATCAAGGGCCAGATACAGAAGGCGGTAATCCTGGACACGGCGCGCATTGTCAGGAGGTTCCTCTCTCTGCGGCCCTAACCGCCGGTAGCTTGGGCCCTGCCCCGTTGCTGGCGGCACCCTAGGTTAGGTTTTTTATACTGTGTTTATATTTTGTACTGTATTTTTTATTTTACTTTTTATATGCATTTTATAAAAAACCTAGCCTAAGATCTAAAGTAAATAAAGGAGATAATAATGAACATTCAATGTCATCATATGTCATTTCATTTTAGCAGCGATAATTATTCTGTTTAAATAAGTTTAAAATCCCCGGTCGAAGACGGGGCGAGCAGCTAGTATTATATAAGTACAAGATACCTTGTACCTGCAAAGAAATATTTGCTGTAATAAGAATCTCGATTATCATTTTTACATTACACATGATAATGTCGACCTTCTTCTTCTCGCGTGATCAACAATTAATGGCCTCGTCAAAGAAATGTTATTCAAAAAAGATGCATTTTATTATTACACACACTCAGCCTTGCCAAGGTAGATACATACGTTCGAATGTAAAAGTAATCGAACCTTCCATGGGTACTTTGCAGAACGCTATTTGCTGATCAATTCTTATGCGTTATTCATAATAGAACACGGTGTATCGATCAACCTTTTCAAGCAGTAACAAGCGATATCCATTTAAATAAAATATTGCATTCAAATTATTCCCCGAAGGCGTGTCAATAATACGTTGCACACATGTTAAATACGCAGAATAAGAAGTTATTAAATACTCATGCGGTTTTTTCAATTATTTTTTATGTTAGTTAATTATATATGTTTAAAGTCTGACTCAACTTTACCTAGCTTCATCCACTAGTGAAACAGTAGTATCTAAATACCAAGTAATGTTACTCTATATTAGTCACAAACGACCTTACAATATTTATATATACAAGGAAATGCAGTTTTTACTCGCTATTAGCAGTAATATTAACTAAAAGGGGATTAAATTCTTGATCGGTAATTTATTTGATCTCATCAACACGCCATATGCAGTCTCAATAATTCACTGTCCAAATGGAAGGTGCTTCATGCTCTAACATTTGAAATATTTCAAATAGCAGTTTCGTCGTTGTTACTGCTGTCACCTCTTGTAGCTTAGTCAGAAGAGAATTGGTATGTAAAGCCAAAGGTGAGGGGTTCGATTCCCGGCCAGGGTGTACTAGCAGCAACAAGTAATTTTCACATTAATATTAAATATTAACCACTTTTAAAGTATTATAATATTGCGTAGATATATGTTGTCCTTAACAAACTTGCTATTTTTGTGGAAATAATAGTAAACAATGACTAACTTAATGACATAAAAAGGAGTAATTTCAACCACTCAAACGATCGAGAGAGTCGGAACTAATTTCCAATTGGGAAGCTGATGTCTTCCCATTAGACCACCACGTCTCTTGAAATAGGTGTAATTAGTTACGTTTCGATTCTTACTAGTTATACATCTCTTGCATACAAATATGCTTCTTTTCTTAGCCCTTAATTTCCTTTTTCTCTTTTAGTTTTCCTATTCAACTCGGTCCGGAATCCAAAGCATATCATGTGTTACAAAATGACGTTTTGTTTATTATTTCAATAATTAACAACTACAAACGGAAGTAGGGCAAGTAGTTTGCTGATTACTCACAAGATGGTGAACTTACTTCTAGAAATACTCTACCAAATGTAACTTCTTATTTTTTTTATCGATTAACTGTCCTTCCCTAATTTCAAATGGCTTTCTCGTATCCAAAGTCACACTCGATATATTTCCATTTGACTTTTTCGCATTATTCATTTTCTAACTGGCCACTTCTCCTTTGAAATATAGAATATATGTCGTCTTCCATTTTCCTCGGATTTGTATTTATCTTTCCTATGGATTTTTTGGAGTACAGGCAAGAAGCTCTATGAACTATGAATGACGATTTATATTCCATCTTATTCAAAGAACATTTGAAATTTAAATACGCTAATGATTTCCCACTGAAAATGCAAAAATGTTGCATTATGGATGGGGTAAAGGCTAGGTGGATTTTACCTAAAATTTTACGTAGACATTTAATTGATAAATGTATTACTTTAGTTTAAAACTATTTATTATTAATCAACGAATTTCGAGGATGAGAAATCTTTGCCACAAATTAGTTAAGAAGAAATCTATTTCTAAGATATTCTTCTAAGTTTCTAGATTATTTTCCTATTATATCCAATTACAAGTATCGCCATCTAGTGAGTATTTGCTAGTATTAATGGATTTCATGTGTTAAATACATTACTGACCAAGAACTTCATAGATCTTCACTCTTCACCTACATTAAACTAACCGTTTTATAATGTTAATATATTTATGTAAAAAACATATTCGGAAAATTAGAGAAAAAAGTAAACTAATAGAAGATTGGATGAAAGCAGTAGATGAAATCAAAGAAGTGAATTCACTCTTCACCTACATTAAACTAACCGTTTTATAATGTTAATATATTTATGTAAAAAACATATTCGGAAAATTAGAGAAAAAAGTAAACTAATAGAAGATTGGATGAAAGCAGTAGATGAAATCAAAGAAGTGAATTCCGGAATAAAAATTTGTTCACGTCATTTTAATGCACATGATTATATGTCAGCAAGTATTTACCATCAGCCATAACCTTAATATTTAAAACTAGAATCATACTAACATTATAAAGTGAGAAATTATTTATTCCTGTGTAATTGATTTAACACAATTCTAATGATACGATATAAGTATTTTGAGGTTAAGAACCTACCTGCTGCAATACAACAAAGTTGCAATAATGTGTTTGCAACGTTCTCTTAAATCGGCTTTGCACGTGCAAGTCATTGATATGATATTGCTTAAATCACCCAGAATCACCTCACCAATTATATAACGTGAATCACTTTTTAAATCCGAAGTTTGTAAAAAGTAGGCAGTAAACTTGACGGAATTTGAAGGCTAGCTTCCGGATTTGTTATTTCCGAATTTTATAATGTGATTGGCATTAAAAACACGCTCACCTTCAACGAAATTTCCTTTCCGAGGCTTTGTGTCAGCCCAATCACATATTGTGTCAATACTTATCATTTTATCGTAATTTAAAAACTTGGAAATTGCACGGTACACTATAGGAACTACGATAAATTTTCCCTAATCGGCGCCATGTTTTTAGGCTCCTCCCATTTGACGGATCCCAATACCCTCTAGTATTTTATTGATTAAACGTTGCAAAAATTTAGTATCTACAGTCAATATTCTCTTATTTTTAAACTACCACTTATTTCGTTCTCGAACTTATAAATAAGGACGTGCGGCACGATAAGGATTTCCACTTTACCAAAGCCGCCTTGTTATTTTGACAAATGGCTTCCTCAACTTACTACTCTTTAGTTCAGTGCCCTGTATCTGCACTGATTCGCCTGTATATCCTTCGATATATACACAAGTGATTTATTTATTATTACGCCATTAACTTACACAAACAATGATTTAATGTAATGTGAAAACGTAACTTCAGCTAGTGTTTAAGAAGCATAAACGTTCAGACAAGTACAAAATGTCAGTCTCGTAAAATTGTCTAATGATTCACATGAAAATTGATTAGCTTTTTTAAAAGGTAGTTTGTAAAACGTGTAAAGTTTTCTTCCCTTTCTGCATAGAATACAAACAGTAGTCAAACTCTACAATGTATTCTCGAATAAGGTATTAGTTGTCAAAACAATTGCATAAAAAAGGCATTTTATTTATTTTTCTTATCTATTCTTAATATTTTTAGTAGTTATTATCCTTCCCTAAGTCTTTACGACTTATTAAAATGTTTAAAAATACAATTCTTATAATGAATTTTCACTTTAAAGGAATATAATTGTTTGCAATTTTATTTATTTATTGTAACAAGTTTACGTCTATCCTTTATCTGAAAATAATGAAAAACTGTAGCCTCCTTCCAAGTTAAGATAAATTTACTCCAGGGAGAGTGAAGAAGTAAAGTCCCTCACGCCCGGGTAACTTTCAAAGGATTAAACTTAGATTGGTGAAACTCCATCGTATGAAACTGTACCAAAAGTATGGGATAGCTACTACGAGTATTATGATAAGAAGGAAATGCCTTTATACTTTGCAGAATTTTCCACTATTTGCTGCTATGTTCGTTGTGCGGAATCATACAATCATATTAAATTGTGGAGATTGCGATGAAGTACTTATATATAGGACAAACTGGTAGATCTATCAAAGACAGAATTTAATAACACTAAATCAGTTTTTTAATAATAAAGGTATTATATTTTTGAATATTATTAAATGATACCTAGCTATAGTTTTAAAAGTTTACGGCTAAAATTGTTTGTAATTATAAATTTATATTGTTATTTTATAATGATATAAAGATAGGAGACGAAATATTAGAAGAAGTGACCGATTTTAGGATCTAGGAAGTCAGATAAGTCAGGACGAAAGGAGTAGTAGGGATATAAAGCAGAGGATAGCGCAGGGTCGTGTCGCCTTTAATAAAAAGAAGTCACTTCTATGCTCGCGAACGGTTAATTTAGAAATTCGAAAAAGGTTGTTAAAGGTGTATGTTTGGAGCACGGCGTTGTACGGGTGCGAAACATGGACAGTGGGAGCGGCGGAAAAGAAAAGGTTAGAAGCGTTCGAAATGTGGTGTTATAGGCGGATGATGAGGATATCGTGGGTAGAAAAGGTTAGAAATGAAGAGGTATTGGAAAGAATAGGAGAACAGAGGACTCTATGGAAGTCAATAAAAAATAGGCGAGATAGGTTGGTAGGACACCTTCTCAGGCATGAAAGTCTAGTCAGAGACATATTAGAGGCAGAAACAGGAGTTAGGAGGGGTAGAGGTAGACCTAGATTAGATTACTGTTCGCAAATGGTTAAGGATGTAGGCTTTTCTAGTTTTAGGTAAATGCGAAGATTAGCTCAGGATAATAGGAAAGAGTGGAGGTACGTGTCCAGTCTCAGGACTGACGACCTTATGATGATGATGCTATTTTATGAAACTTGTGGGTCAGCCTGTATATGCATAATGTATATTTAAAATCACGTTTGTTGCAGTCGGTGAGAATTCGTACGAGAACGACCTGAAGCCCGTTTAATTACAGACAGACATGAAAGTTTATTGATGAATTTTGTTGACTAGTTACTGGCCGATTGCCATTTTGTTACATAATGTTATTAAACGAAAGCCTTTTTTCCATTTTAATTAAACCCAACGTCCTCATTCTACAACAGCGGACCGGATTTGATAAAGGTTTGTATTAATTAGAAACGAATTACAATTGCAATTATATGAAGCTGTATGCCTGTTAGTACAGAGCGGTGATTGAGATATTTATTAAATGAAATGTGACTGACATTTTATTAACAGATTTATTTTACTATCTAATACTAACTATCGAATCGATTGGGTATTTTACAATGCTCATTTTAATTTTCATTTCTCATTAAGCTTATATAGGGGCGTTGTCATTAAAAAAATTCCTCGCCAGTATTAATCAAAGCTATATAAATTTGCAAATGACTACAAAAGACAATTTAACATTAATGTTGCACTAAAACATACGTGTAATATGTAAATGCGAACCCTAGACAAAAATTTTCAGTCTCTCTCCAGTTTCTCAGAGTCTTTCAAAGTCTTTCAGCGTCTCTGAGAGCGCCTTTCACAGTCTCTCAGTTATTGCCTAGGTGATTTTATGGATCTTTCACAATCTCTGTGTGAGAGACTCGAACGATAAAATTGTTAATTTAGAGATTCGAGTCTCTTACAGAGAGACTGAATGAATAAAACTGCAAAATTGAGAGACTCGAGTCTCTTGTAGAAAGACTGGGATCTCTGAAATATGTTGAGTTTAGAAAATTTTTCCATGTCTTTAGAGACACCACTTATTGAGAGATTCGAGTTTCTCGCTCAGAGACTGAATACGAAATGAGGATCTCTCTATAAATGACTCGAGTCTCTCATTCAGAGACGCTAAACTGTTTTTTTGACAATCTTTCTCATCAGCGGCACTAGAAAGACTCGATGAGAGACGGGGACTCGAGTGTCACTTTCAGAAACTTTAAGAGTCTTTAACATTTTTATCTCGATATGTAGTGTTAAAAATGTATTCATTTGTTTCTTTCTTATAGGTGCATTGTTCAATTTCAATGGAAAAATAATTTGCTTTTCGTAAAGAAAAATGTTCTTGAAATTAACCTTATGTACGTTTAAAGTTGATTTAGGCAATTTTTTACTTTTCGCTGAGGTAAGTTAATGCAAATAATTCGCGTTAAAGCGAGCAAAACGAGCCGTTTGGGAGAACCGTTCGGAAAGTTTTCTCGGATAAATAAATCGTTCGAGCCAAAGTATTCAAAAAACGCTAACTCCCGTAACCAAATCAATTGCTCCTCATTACGTGCTCGACGAATTCGAAGTTTACAGTTTAACCCCAAGTTTAAATGCAGCATTCATCAGATTGTTCCATGTCTACACTCTGTTCCACAAGAAATTACCTATTCTGTTTGTTACCGTTGTAAAACTATCAGTCTGTAATATTCGTATTAAACTATAAACGCAATATTCATTCGGAAATGAAAATTATATAACTCTGTATAAATGAAATATTTATTAGCTCCAACATATGAAATCTGATATTTTTCTTTTCTCTTTCTTCAAATGAACAATTTCTTCAAGACGATAATTCACTAAATCCCAAAAGTTTTCTTACGAATACTTGCTAGCACTCGCTTTCCAGTTTTAATAACAGGACACCAACAGTTTAAAAAAAAAATCGGTTGTCTGTAAAGTCGGTTTACTGACGATAGTTGAACGTGACAACGTCATAAGAAAATACTGATGGAATGGTTTCATTTTTCAAAAGAAAATTTTAATTTTATTTGTTTGATAGATATTTTGTATGGATATAGAGAAGGAGGTAAATGGAAATGTATTATTGTATAGCAGCTGTCCACGCGGACGCATCGCTCACTCAAGTAGGAGAGAGACAGATGTCGAACGCTGCCGAACGCGGAGGCCGATTGTGCCTCTTTGTCGCTCGTTCCGCGCTCTCGCTTGCACTTCAAGCCTTAAATGGAACGCCTCAGAGCGAGGTAACGCCGCATGAGTCATGTTTTTTCGTGCGTGCAGCTCCATCGAATTATAAGACGTTGTCACGTCAAAAAAAATACATCCAAATACATCCAGCTTTTCATCCAGCATTCTTTTTATACTCATAAATGGTTTTAAAACCTAGAAATCGTCACCGACACTCTTGAACAAGAATGACGTGTCACGTCTTTGATGCTTGGTGTAATATGAATATCGTTGGGGTTATCTTCCTTTGTTGTGGTTACTGAATTGAAGCAGTCAGTTTATATTCATGTACTGATGAGCGAAGAAAGACCAAGACCAAGACTGTCTAGACTTGGTATTGGTCTTGATCTTGCTCAAATACTTCTAGTCTTAGTTTTAGTTTTGCCGATATAGTCTCAATCTTGGTGTTGGTATTGCGTGTTAAGTCTTGGTCTTCCTCATTCAATCTGATATTTACTTTTTTTAATAATCCTTCTAATCATAAATATGTATATTGGTCTTGGTTTCAGTCATGGTCTTGTTCGTTCGGTCTTGGTCTTGATCTTGCTAAAATAAAGACAGAAAATTTCGCCAAGACCAAGACCAAGACCAAGACCAAGACCGAAACCAAGACCAAGACCAAGACCAAGACCAATTTTGCACATCTTTATATTCATGTCAAGAATCATGATTCAATTTTTTTATGCCTAATATCCTTCATCTACCAGGGCTCATCCTGCCTCGCATTGATATAACTCATGCCAATAAGTATAACTCAAAATTGAAATTCTGAAAATTAGTTAATCAATATCATTATACGTTGCACGTTATTATACTATTTTAATGTATACCTACTTAATATCCAATACCTTCATTGTTTCAGGATTTGTAAGCAGCAATTACTCAATTCAGCGCTATTCAATTCTTCAGTTTTGATAAGTTTTTGTAATTCTTGTTTTGTATTTGTTATTGAATTGTTCTCGATCGTTAGAGCAAGAATTTTAGTATATTAAAATAGTTATCTTGACTTAGTTCAGACATACATGTGTCTGTTAAACAGCTACCAGCGAGAAAATCGAATGAGCCAAAATGATTTCACGAAAGACTTAGCATTCGAAGCACGATTTTTCTTCTTTTACGTGAACGACTGGCGAAAATATGACTTCTATGAAAAATAACTGGGGAGAAAAGAATTAACCATTCACGGCGGCTCTGTCGTAGCAATCACATGGGCATTTTCTCGTTTACGTGATGCAGACGATATAATCCTATCATCCCGACCCCTGCGACGACGACCGAGCTAAAATGCATTTGTGTATCAAGGCGGGATTTTAGGGCTCTACCGAAGAAAGCAGATTAGTTATTTCGCTTCACAGTAAAGAAATAACGTTAAAATATATATATACAGGCAATGCAAAATATTTACTGAACATAGAAATTTCACATTTCTTTGTAGGTATTTTTTGTTTAGTTAAAGTCACATGGTTGGCAAGAGACCAAAAAAGTAACAGAAACCGTGTAAATATCTTCCAGGTGATAGAGACTAATTGTAAATTCAAACGGTTTGTAGGCTGTTGTGCTATTTAAAATAAACTAAGTTATATGCCATTATCATTTATAAAGTCTATAATACACCTACTGTAAGTTTTCAAACATTGCATAAGGTCGAATCCTATAATACGTTTACATAACAAATCGATGAATGTATTTAAACGAAATCTAAAGAGCAACTATTTCTAACGGATTAAATTTTATAATGTGGGCGATTTATAAGTAAATCACCTTTATTTTCTTTGCAAATGCAAATCAGTTATTACTTTTTGTTCAGAGGAAACATTTTTAATACCAACAACAGTAAAAGCTGAAATAGATAACCTCTTAAATGTCACCATATTTACAACAATAAAACGTCAAATACTATCAACTGTTTCAAAACAGTACACCAGCACGTGTATTTTATTAAAACCAAAATTATTGTACTATTATGACAGTTAGTTATGTATTGTAGTTTCATTTAATGCTACATGGTTAAAGTCGTCGATGCGTGGTCGTCAGTTTATAAAAATATGTTTTTAGAACGGCGTGTCATATGTATTTCGGTCTCTGTTTGCGTGCGCACCCTAACTACTACCCGTCCTAAACCATAAAATCTTTTTATTTAATGATATACACAAAAACAGAAACGTTCTTTCTATATTTCACTGATGTACATACATAGACATATACCTGTGTACGTTAATATACTTCCAAATTTAATCCAACCGACACGAATGTTATCCGATTAATAACCAAATTTGGCAAGTGCATCTTCGTCTTGCAAACAATGCCGCCGTTGTTAATTATGTTAGAAACTTAGAACAAGTATGAGACAGGGAATCGCTAAATCCCTGAGTTAGTTACTGCAAAGAGATTAAGGAATGCTTTGAAGTTCCTTGTATACCTCAGGTGGTTAGCTCTAAGTCGCTGCTGGAGCCATCCAAGAAAGACACAAATAACATTACAAAGGACATTATTCATACCTGTACGTAATTAAGGAATTTTCATATGTAGGCCACCGCGGCCATCTTCCTTCATATCATTAGATCTAATGCAACGCCATTATCGTAAATGGAGTCCTTAAAAGTATTAAAGTTTGAGTATAACTTTTCTATTTTCAGAGTTTTATCGCTCGCAGTGGTGCATGAAACAAAAGTTTTAGTTTTCAATACATCAAAATTTATTTTCATGAACTAAATCAATATTACGAAAATCTTTGAAAACCATGTGGTAGAAGCTCCTTAAAACGAAATGGTCTTATCATTTGACAATACTGTTATGGATGACAATTTACGTGTTACGCCTACATCCAAATATTTTTTATCAAGACAAAGCAAATAAGTAGGTTCTCTAAATTTTAGACGACTTTGCATAAAGTTTACGATTAAACGTTATGGGCTAGGTGAAAATCAAAGCTTTACATACATATAACTCTAAATAACGATAGTTTGTTGATAATGTTTTAATATTATGGATCGATTCATGTAAAAGCTGATTAAAGGCTTAATTATAAGCTATTTTGCAATGGTTAGTTAACCTTACAATTAGCTAATGAAGAAGTGTAAAAGGTAATCATAATTAGAAAATGAATCACACTCGGTAGTTCTTTTACGATTTACAATTACCTACAAAGAGGTGATACAAAAATTGCCCAAGACATAAACTGAAACATGATTACTACAGAAGTCTCATCAATTTTAGTTCTCAAAATCTACGCTTAAAACCTCGGGTGTTACCAAGTGAATGCCAATTATTAAATTTGTATCTTTAGCGCATATTTAATTGAGATAAAATGTAATATATATTAGGTACTAACTAGTCTTTATCCTTTGCTGAATTGGAATTTCTTTAGAATTTCTTGAGTAATTTCTTTTGTAATGACGTAACAAACATACAAGGGGTAAAATTAAGTAATGTTATGATTTATGATATTTATTGAAGTGTTTTTCAGAATTTTAATTACAATCCAAAAAATTGGTTCTAGTCTAGGATCTACCAAAGACTATTGCCTATTCTATTTAAATTATTTTTGCTCTCTCTATATTAATAAATGCGTTTCAATCAATATTATTTACTTTTACGTCATCAATTTTAATTTATTCGTCCATTTTGTCAGTAACACGTGTTAAAATTTTATTTCATTAAGAAATAGTTTTGGTTCACTCCCTTCATTGATTTGCATCTTTAATCTGCAAGTTGTTACAGTTATAATTGTGCAACAGTTAAATAGTTTTTCTGCAGCGCGGTTAGTACTTAACGTAAGTTTCTTAATTCAGTTACATTTGCGCTGACAGAAACAAATTTGTAATTTGTAACATGACCTCTATATATTTGAATGAAAGTTGAGCAAAAAAAATTAGAATTAATTGTTTTGATACCTACTTAAAAAAAGTTGGTAACTGTATAACGTAATGCCACGAATTGCATTAAAAACATATGTACAGACTCATTGCATGATCAAATTTACACTTTATCAGAACCAAGAAGTGCGATTGAGTGAGTAAATTGAATCGATTGGTTGATTTGAGATATATTTAATGTGGAGAATTCAATAAGTAATTGTATTGAAATCTAATCCTGTTGTATTTTAATTTATATCTGCACAGTTTATACTAAACCAAATACATGCGTTACATATTTTTCTTCTTCATTTTGCAAAACACAATTTTTACGATAAAAAGCAACAGCATTTATTCGTGTTGTAATAAACTAAATTTGATCATAAACTATAAAATACATGTTTTTAGTACCCTTAAGTACATCATACAACGTTGTGTTCTTCTACTGGTTGTCGAAGTTATTATGAAAACCTCGTAAACATAAAACATTTAATACTGGAAAAGGTATATCCAGTTAAAAGCATGTCAGCTAAAATATTGTCAATTTTATGTACGAGAAATTGTCCGGCTCTTCGTGGCCTTAGCGATTTCACATTGAATATAAAATAGCAGTATTTTTAGGGAAAATAAAATGACAGTTTTAAAGAAAATTGAATGATAGGCGGTACTTATATATATTTTTGTCATGTTAGCGCGGAAAGCTCGTTTTGCGTGCTATGAAATAGGGAAGAAATGGCCTCTTTGCAGCCGTGTTTTAGTCAGGAGGCAATGAAATTAGTCTTTTCAGCGCATGCGCTGAAGTTTATGGGCATGCGCAAAAATCAGTTGTTCAATGTATTTCTAACCTCTAAATCATTTACTCTTATTTCGCCAACTATCAATTTAATAACGAGCTTTCCGCACAAACATGACAAAAAATAGTATACGTACCTCGGGAAGAAAAAGGATTGTCTCAGACTGCATTCACATACAGTCTGAAATAACCCTGTTTCTTCCCTCGACATTAAAATTTTTAACACCAGGAGCTATGTTTATAAAGACGAAAGACGAACTTTGGTCAAAAAACTTTTTTTGGAAGAACGCCGCAGGTGGCGATCGATACAGTGGCATATTTTGTGGCTCTGATAGTCGTCAGAACAGGATCATGAGCACACACGGACAACGACTGCGATAAAAGAAAACTGCGCGGAAAGATCCGGAATTAATTAAGGACACCATACGACAGTGTAAAGCAAATAAACCTCTAGTAGTCGCAAGACAATCGATTAAAGACAGGTTATGTAAATAATGCGCGAACAAGAAGTCCGAACGGTGGTAGAAATTCATAGTAAGTAAAATAAAGAAGCGATTATTAAAAAAAGTAAATGTGTAAATGTATCACTGCTACAGTTTCGAGCTCAAAATAATTTCGATCGATTTAGTAAAAGTGACGTATATCTTTCTGTGCCAGTTTTTCTTGAAATTACCACTCGTCTTCCTTAAAATGTTTCGACGTTCTGTTTAGTATTTTTATTAGCCTCGTCCCGACTGATTCCTTCGAATGTAATTACAACGATAGCACTCCATGTTCCACTCCATTCGAGGATATTATTGTACCCATGGACAGACCGAACCCAATCTACTCTCGAGTCGCGATCCGCGCGCTGCCAACGAAATTAAAAGGCATCAGAGTAAATAATGATATTATTTGCCTTCCCCTTTTTTTACGGTAATGGCGTTTGAAATTCACTCGACCGCGTCAGAAAACGGGTAGAAAGTCAGATAATTTTTATTGCACAAAACTACCGATCTCTTATTGTTAAAAAAAATTTAAAAGTATGCTTCAAATTAGTATTAATGTAAAGTGAAATTTACGTCAAGAATAAAACGATTAATACTATAAATATGAAACACTTTGACGATTAATAAGGGTTAATATCAAATATTAATGTGAAAATTCATTTTAATTTTCAATCCCACTATAGACTACCTCAAGTTAATGAGGGAAAAAATTGTAGCTGTTGTCACACCCTCGCCGGGAATCGAACCCGGGATCTTTGGCTTTACGCACCAATGCTTTAACCACTAAGCTACAAAAGGTGACAACAGCAACAACTACAATCCGTACTTATTAGGTCACAAACCTGTCGAACTAATGTAACTATATTAATACTATAAGTGGTCAGACCATTGGTGCATAAACCTGAAGGCTCCGGGTTCGATTCCCGGCGAGGGTGTGACAACAGCAACAAATTTTTCCCTCATTAACTTGAGGTAGTCTATAGTGGGATTGAAAATTAAAATGAATTTTCACATTAATATTTAATATAACAATTGCTAAAACTAGTTTTAAGTTTCTTGTCTTCTAGTTTGTTTTTTTCATACGCTTTAGATTTCTGCTTTGTCTAAAATAATATTTGAATGCTCTATATTCGCTTCTTCATTATTTCTAGATTTACATTAAGTAACATGAATTAAAAATGAATACGAGCAGTAGAAACTCTTTTATTTCTAAACTAGAATGATGCCGTTCACTTGTCTCGCTTGCTTGTTGTTGGTTAGCTAGCTAGTTAGTGCCCGAAATAAACCAGACCGAGAAAGGGGCACGAGATGCTACTGCTGATGTAATTTTAACTGTAATCTACTTTCACTCCAATCTCGGAGGGCACTAACCTAACCTAAAGGTGAAATGTAATCGGCGATGCACTATCGAGCAACTTATATATTTAGCTGCAAGGATAAACGTACCTACCAATCTACCGCATAATATTAGAATGTACGTAGAACTCGGAGATCTTCAAGATATAAAATGTTCAATTTACTTCCTCAATCTTCGACACTTGATAATTTCATTTATTTATGACGATAAGCAAGTACAAAATCAAAACCATAACGGTCTTATGGAGAAGGCTACTTAATTATGATAACATCTTTTCTGTATAATTTCCCAAAATTTCAGTTGTTATAACATGCATATATAGATAAAAGATTGTTAAAGTGTATGTCCGGAGCACGACTCTGTACGGGTGCGAAACGTGGACGTCAAAATTTTTAACTACAACTGTACAGTAGGGGATGGAAAAAAGGCCGGAAAAACTATTGGGTTTAGAAAAAATAGAGGAACGCAGGAGGTCATTCTAGCTTTAAGGCAACAATAAAGAAAACGACAGCAAAAGAAAAGAATGCGTACATACAATTTGTAAATTTGGAAATAACTTTTCACAATGTTAAATGGAACAAGATATTTAATATATACCTACTTAAAAATATAGGAAGGGAGTCAGACAGGGATGCACACTGTTACGACTACTTTTTAATCTATACATCGAAGACGCGATCAATGTCATTAAAGACAGTACAACTGTAGGGATAGATATACAGGGGTAAAAGATTAGTATGCTTAGATTTGCAGATGATATAGCAGTATTAGCATCTAGCAAGTTAGAGATAGCTTTAAATTAAATGGAAGCGGTTTTGACAAACCAGTAGGTATTTTATTTATAACAGTAAAGGAAAATACTGGTATGCAAGTGAAGAAAAAGTAGCGAAAGAGCGAATATAAAGATAGGAGACGAAAAATTAGAAGAAGTGGTTTATTTTAAGTATCTAGAAAGTCAAATAAGTCAGAACGGAAAGAGTAGTAGGGATATAAAGCAAAGGATAGAGCAAGGTCGAGTCGCCTTCAATAAAAAGAAGTTACTTCTATGTTCGCCAACGGTTAATTCAGAAATTCAAAAAAGAATGTTAAAGGTGTATGTTTGGAGCGCGGCGCTGTACGAGTGCGAATCGTGGACAGTGAGCGCGGCGGAAAAGAAAAAGTTGGAAGCGTTCGAATATATGGCAGTAATCTGTTTACTAATATAATTATTCAGTACTACAAATAATAAAGTACCGCTCGCCACTAGAAAGGGGTTTGTCAAATACTTTTAAAGAGATCTACACTACAAGGGGACAATTTTTTATTTTATGATACTGGGTGCTGAGTAGGTACATATTATAATGCTTCTAGCATCAGAAAAAATCTTCATGTTCTTCCAAGATCCCACAGGACGTTTAAAACTATACCATATCTTTTTTAACAGCTTTTTTGCATAACAACAACGCCATCCCATAGGCATTTCATGCATATAAACTTTTAAAGCTTTTTCAAATTTTCTATTAATTATATTCGTGCTCAATTATAAATTGCTTTTACACAACACGTCTTTTCTTAATCGCTTCGTGACTCCCTAAAATGCTTGGTTTGTAGTAAAGCACGTGCTTTTATTTAAAGACTATAATCGATATTCGATTAATTAAAAGTGAAAGAAAATTAATTTCTTGAAAAGAAAAGGAACTTTCTAGGCATCGCCATATGGGTTTAATTGCAAAAATGCAACACATAAGGTAGTAATTTCACACCACGTTGCAAGGTATGTATCATGTACAACGCAGTAATGTAATAATAAGGAAAAAGTTCTCATTTTTTCTTTTCGTCATTATATTTTTTATTATATTTAAGTGTTTAGAAAGTTACTTGGTCTAAATGCTTAGGTCAGTATTGCAACAAAAGCGTAATTAATGTGGTTTTAAATCTTCCAACTGAAACTTTATTATAGTTTTAATATACGATGTGTATACGTACGTATACTCGGTTTGAATTAGAATTATTACTGTGAAAGGCAATCGTTGTAATACGTTCTACAGACCATAAAAGGGGCATACATACTATAAAAGCAACTTCAATCAACTTTTTCTAATATAATTGTAGTAACATATCAAATGCAGAAATTTGGTATTCATTGCTAGTAGGTATAAAAGCTTTTCTTTTAACTTAAACCATTATCCTTGATACATATTATGAATTTTTAAACTAATTTATCAGAAGCTGACTGCTGACTGATTTTCAATTCATTAATATAATTAAAACACTACAAAATGTCAATGTTTCAGAATAGATGTCAGAAAACATCCTAAAATAAAGTTAAATAACATGTAAAGTTAAAAGAAGATGTCTAACTGCAACACTATCAACCGAATACAAAATAACTTAATGGTATTTGACGTTATCACTTGGTGTAACATGATTCAAGATTAGAATTAAAATCAAACAATTTAGGAATTACCTACACTAATTAAATACAAAAATTTAGTATCTTTTTAATGTCCAAATTAATAATAAAAAAACTCTACAATTGTTTCAGTCTCTTCAATTGGTTTGGCTAGATAAGTTTTCTTTCAATGCCTTTGTCATAAGTTATAAGTAAATAAAATCAGTTCCAATTCGTTGATGTTTTAAAAGTTTCCTGTGTGCATCCTGGAACCAATAAATTCCAGAAATATCGAATGCGCTTTGTTGTTTACCTTCTAAGAAATTTATTTCATTTTTATGATCGACATAAAGCGGTTCAAGTTTTCGTTTGTTTTATTATGCAATAAAGATAATAAGAAAAGTTCAATCTTTGATTAGAGATATTAAACCATGCTACTCTATTATCTACTTTTATGACGGCCGAGTCTGAAGTAAATTTTTATTGATTTAAATCCGTTGCTTCGGTACTTGTAGTTTGCACAACTCAAAAACAGCCCCTCCTTCATGCAACCGCATAAAACGGTGTAAAATTATTTTCTCTTCGACTCAGGCTACCAACTCGCTACCCTTTACGATACCTGGCGCGGTTACACGCGAATCGTCGGGAAGACATCGGTCAGAAAGCTCGAAACTTAATACCTACTAAAAAGTACACCAATTATTATTATTTTTGTTTCATTGACAATTATTCAAAGATATCATAAATAGTACCTACTTTTATTGGACTTTCTTAATTGTAGAATTAAATCAGAAAGTAACACACATGTGTCTATTTCTTCCTATTTTGGGCCAATCTTCACTTTTCTTGAAAACAATAATCTTATCTAACTCTCTTAAGTTCTGTTTCTGTAACTAATAGATTTTTGTTTCTAACGACATATAGATAGGATTAGCAGATTTAGAAAAATCTTTTGAGAATGTTAAATGGGACAAGATGTAAAATATGCTTAAAAATGTAGGGATGAGTTACAAAGATAGAAGAGTGATACTTAGTTCGTATAAAGAGCAACAGGCAGTTATAGAGTTGGGGCTGCAACGTGGAGAAGTTAAATATAGGAAGGGAGTCAGACAGGGATGCACACTGTCACCGCTACTTTTTAATCTCTACATCGAAGATAGATATAGAGGGGCAAAAGATTAGTATGCTTAGATTTGCAGATGATATAGCAGTATATTAGCATCTAACAAGGAGAAGTTAGAGATAGCTTTAAATAAAAGGGAAGCGGTATTGCCAAACAGTACTGTATGAAAATAAATAAAAGTAAAACAAAAATACTGGTATGCAAGGGAAGAAAAAGTAGGGAAAGAGCGAATATAAAGATAGGGGACGAAAAATTAGAAGTGGCCGATTTTTGGTATCCAGGAAGTCAGATAAGTCAGGACGGAAGGAGTAGTAGGGATATAAAGCAGAGGATAGCGCAGGGTAGTCGCCTTCAATAAAAAGAATTCACTTCTATGCTCGCGAATGGTTAATTTAGAAATTCGAAAAAGGTTGTTAAAGGTGTATGTATGGAGCATGGCGATGTATGGGTGCGAAACATGGACAGTGGGCGGAAATGAAACGGTAAGAAGCATTAGAAATGTGGTGCTGAGGATACTGTGGATAGAGAAGGTTAGAAATGAAGAGGTATTAGAAAGAATAGCAGAACAGAGGACTCTATGGAAGTCAATAAAAAATAGGCGAGATACGTTAGTAAGACACCTTCTCAAGCATGAAGGTCTAGTCAGAGACATATTAGAGGCAGAAACGGAAGTTAGGAGGAGTTAGACCTACATTAGATTACTGTTCTCAAATAGTTAGGGATGTGGGTTGTTCTAGTTTTAGGGAAATGCGAAGATTAGCTCAGGATAGGAAAGAGTGGAGGTACGTGTCCAACCAGTCTTAGGACTGA
>NW_020442465.1:884535-928887 GCF_000699045.2 Agrilus planipennis
ATAGTTAAGGATATGGACTGTTCTAGTTTTAGGGAAATGCGAAGATTCGGCCAGGATAGGAAAAAGTGGAGGTGCGTGTCGAACCAGTCTTAGGACTGACGGCTTTATGATCATGATGATGATGTTGATGATGAACGACATGTAAGGGTAGCTTTACAATAAGGGAAATTATAATTGAAAATTATATGTATACATACCTTCCCATATTTTGTCTTGCATGTCCTCACAAGTACAAAGTAGAAAACATCGTGGTTGTAAAACAAATGTAGTAACGTTTAATTCCCGAAAGAGATAAAATGGAATAGACAATATAAATTCACTGGACCGAATCTTTATTTAATGGAAAACGCAGGCAAATGTCCGAACAAAACAAAGGTTGTCTTGTTTTTTGTTTTTTTCGTCCAGACAGGCGTTGTTTTAGAACAATTAATTAGTTCTTCGTTCTGCTAGCTCAAAAACAAAATAAAATCTACTTACTCTGTCTGACGTGTAATTAATATTAGAGATTTTTCATCTTTTTGAACGCGAGTCAGAAAACAAATACCGTTTTGCATATCTCTTTATAGCGGTTTAGTTTTTTTCTTTTAATTAAGCTTTGTTTAATACCTTGCACAACTCGATAGAAATCACCGCCAAAGCTTTAAATCCTTTAATCTCTTGCTTTATCAGACGGTGGTCGGAAAAGTCTAGACATAATTTTCAAAAGGATGGTAATACGAACCTGAAGAAGTTAGTTATGACTTACGTATATTGTGTTTTCCATACTAAAAATGAGTTTAACTATTATTTTTGATGGTAGACTTCTCAAACAATTGTATTCTTATCTTTTATTTATGAATATTTCGGAGTACTTTCGTATATTTGTGTAAAACAAATTGTCACCGTGCATCTACTTTCACTTGGTTACAAAATCACGGTCAGGTGCATTTTAGGCGTTGAGAAATTCTTGGTTAAATAGTTTGAAATGTCAACTGCACTCTCATCTGAATGTAACAGCATTTTAGGCGTTAGTTGACGTTTACTTTTCACAAGATCATGTTATCCCGAGTCGAAAAATTGGGACTCATTTTATCCTCAAATGAACTATTTAGACTCATTTTTTCCTCATTTAGACGTTTTTAATCTCAGATACCTCAATAAGTTTTCATAAGACTCATCACATTGGATTCTAAAAAGTCTCATTTTATTCTCAATGTCTGCAATCCTATGGCAATAGTCCTCAATTTAACCTCAACAAGAAAAGAATGAGACTTTTTGAAGACAAAATGAGGTTTCCTAAATAATCTTTACTCCTCAAAAGTCTCATTTTGTCCTGATACGGGAAAACCGCGGATAAAATGAGACTTTTGAGTCTTGTAGTTTGAAATATCCCTAAAAATTCTATTGAGATCAAATGAGGACAAAATGAGTCCCAATTTTTTGACTCGGGANAGATGCCAGGTAGGAATTGCAGCGAACACTAATAAAGAAAAAGAAATAACATTATACCAATTAATGTGTAATAGAAGGAGATGCAAACGAGCGGAATATCAGTCAGCATCGGGCTTTAATGAAAATTTAATATTCTCAGAATTTTATAATATTTCCAGATTGTCTGTACTACTGATGAAGCATCTCTTAACTTAACAAGGGTGTGTTCAAAACACAGCAAATGACTATAGTTCCAAGTATAAACAAGAAAAAAGATACGATCATTCTCAAAGATAATTTATTGGGAACTTTGCCAATTTTGATCGTCCGAACTATAGGTATTATATAGGATCAGATATGATCAAGACATTGATCGCGATCGACTGGTCGATTGTCTGTGGATCATAGCCGACTAGAGGAAATCTCAACTTTTCCAATGAATAAGATGAAAAATATGCTAATTTAGATGATGATAGGTAATTGGGTAACACATTTGACGTTACTTACCGACTTACCATCAAAATGAAGTGATCAAAAATTTGTAATTACAAGGAGAAAACAAAAACATTAATAAAAACAATCATCTGTAGTAACGCATACAAAAAAAAATTTATTATACGATCTTTAACAAATTAATTTGTATCATCTTCCAAACATGGTAGATCCATATTTTCATAAATAAATGTGTGCAAAAATTCGTTGCAGAAATTAAAAAGATGACTAATGACTCGAAAATATTAAATAAGAGGTGCAGTTTTCTTTTTCTTTCAACAAGAATTTAAATGTGAAAGATATTTATGAGAAAACGTCTGACATCTTTCATATTGTATAGAAAGCGATTGAAAATGAAATTGTAACTATTCAAACTGATATAATTATTACAGCCACAACTGAAAAAGATCTTTGGAAATGTCCCAATATCATCAAATGTAACGAAATTTAATCTAATATTCTTTCTATTATCTAGCATTTGAATTAAGTTCAATTTCTTTATTTTATCCTGTAATCGCAAACTAAGACGGCTTTGATTGGCGCGTGCGTATAATGGTATAACTGCGATGCATTACATTGTGCTTCGTATAACGTAGGCACATTTGTCGGGTTAGGTGACGGTTGTTCTGATATATAATTGTTATTGTTACTTGTAATCTATCGGAATTAGTAATTAGTGTAAATTCGCGTGGTGGTAATTCATTTTTAACGAATATTCTTTACGTAAACTTTGTATAAATGACTTTTGGTGCCATAGCAGCAATTAGAAAGATGATTGCAGATTTTCTAGAAGCTCCAAGGTCATGGCGGACATTCGAGCAGGTACTGGGTAAGTATTGTAAAGGAAATTATTACATTATTACTTGATTTTTATTGCTTTTATGAACGAAAATGTAGACATTTGTTAAAACAAAAGAAGACAGATGCCTAGTGATGAATTTCCGGGTGTCATTTGTTTAAAAAATGCTACATTGTTCGTAATAAAGGTGTTTAGCGGTATCTTCGATCAAAATCTTGCAGGATGAAACTTGTATTATTAAATACTATGCGAACAAAAGAAAGCAAACAGTTTTTGTATAATACTTTTTTATGTAATTTGGTTCTTTTATTTTACGTAATTAAAAAGTAACTTAGGGTGAAAATGGTAAACTTACGTAAAGATAATTGTGACTTTATTTAAAAAAAATACCCCTGATAAACGAATTACAATTTTACACTTGGCAATTCCTTTTACCATTTCCATTTCCAGCACGACATACGAGAGTTCCATAAAAATCTTGAAACTGGCGATACAGAGAACTACAATAGGTAATAGTGCTTCTTTTGAAAACGTTAATAATTTCGCTGGAAGTTACAAGATACGAGGGTGGATTGATAAGTTTCCGGCCTGACCAAGAAAAACAAGGTTTTTAAAAATTTTTTTTTTTTATTTCTCAACATAATCTCCTCCAAGGCTGATACATTTCTCATAGCGGTGTTCCAGTCTATTAATGCCATCTCTATAGACTGATTCGTCAAGCTCCTCAAAATAACCATTTACAGCTTCGATTACTTCTTCATTGTCCGCAAATCTCTTACCGCCAAGCCATTTTTTGAGATTAGGGAACAGAAAATAGTCACTCGGGGCTAGGTCTGGAGAGTAAGGAGGGTGCGGCATCAATTCAAACTTTAGATCGTTGATTTTAGCCGTCGCAACGATTGACGTGTGCGCTGGTGCGTTATCGTGATGAAACAAGATTTTTTTCTTCGCCAGATGAGGTCGTTTAATTTTCACCTCGTGGCTCAAACGTTGCAATAAGTCTGCGTAGTATTGACCAGTGATAGTATTACCCTTTGCAAGGTAATCAATGTATATAATACCTCTTGCATCCCAAAAAACAGTAGCCATAACCTTGTTCGCCGAAAAAATTGTTTTTGCCTTCTTTGGAGTTGGTTCCCCTGGTCCAATCCACTGTTTAGACTGTTCTTTGGTTTCAGGAGTGTAGTGGTGGACCCACGTTTCGTCAACGGTTACGAATCGACGCAAAAATTCGCTTGGATTACGCTTATACAATGACAAATTTGCGGTAGAAATGTTTTTTCGAATCAATTTTTGGTCGACTGTTAGCAAACGCGGCACCCATCTTGCACAGAGCTTTTCCATATGCAAATGTTGGTGCAAAATATGTTGCACACGTTCATATGACATCTTACAGGTCTCAGCTATCTCACGCACTTTCAATCTGCGGTCTCCCAGCACTATTTGATGAATTTTTTCGATCATATCTGGAGTTGTGACCTCAACGGGGCGTCCTGAGCGAGGCCCATCAGAGGTGCTCACACGACCCTTTTTAAACTCGGAAACCCACTGCTTAACGGTTGAATATGACGGGGAGGATGTCCCCAGTGTTGAGTCCATCTCTTTTTTAATTTCCTTCGGCGTTAACCCCTTCAAATAAAAGTATTTGATGACAGCACGATTTTCCTGCTTTTCCATTTTTACGAAAACCACAGAGGCGTCTTGTTCAGCGTGCTGTCAAACCTACACTAGCAAGGAGATCGGGCTGAAACTATAGCTACAAGCTATCCAAGGATGGTACTATAGAATGTCACCTCAAGGTAGGCCTAGTGGCGTCATCTCTTGGTTAGGCCGGAAACTTATCAATCCACCCTCGTACCTAGGTACCTATAATGTTTAAAACCCATACACTTTTTAAAGCCGGTCATATCTCTCCTCTATTTCTTGAAGAGTCATTTAAATTTTTTATTCCCATCCATTTAACGTATTCGATCTTGTTTTGATAAAACCAACCGTAATAAAAAGTTTATTTTCAACCTGCGGACTTTTCTTATTGAGTTGGTAGAAAGTAACGTTATTATTACCAACCTGATTTTCGGTTACTTTTTCTTTTGTGGAAAAGCAAAATAAAACAAAAATACGTACAATAACGGGATCTAAAAGTACGAATGGAATTGATGTCTTTCTCTATAATGCAATCAATTTTGCTGGTAGAAAAGGTAGCTTAGATGTCCTATCTATTAAGGACGAATTGTTAAAAGCGAAGGATAATAATACGTAGTCCACTATATTATTGTTGTTTGATGTTCAAGAAAATAGTAATAATGTCCTTCCTCTTATTACTTGATATCAATATCTTTCAAATGAAAAATTTACTTCGATTAATTTTTAACCGAACAACAGTATTGAGTCTTATGGCTTCAATACAGCTGAAAATATTATCCAATCCTATACAAAATATGTGTAGATACGTGCTACAGGGATTATTTCATGCAATTAAATTAAAAAAAAATGTGTTTTAGAAGAATTTTCACTTCATTCGGAAAATTGCCCAAATTGAGTGGAAAGGTCAAAATTAAAGAGGATAAACTATTGAGATCCAACTCTACTAACACATCCTTCAGGGACTTTTCTTTAATTTCTCCTTTTCGCCCAGGTATAGACAGTTGAGAAATCTTAAATACATGCCGATGAATATATATCATGTTAAAATGCTAAATAGGAACTTTATCGGAATTAATTCATTTTAATAACAACGTGGTGACGTCTTATAAACCTTTAAGAACAAATTAAACATATTTCTACTGTATGCCACTTTTTTCTATCCTGATCTAATCTTCGCATTTTTCTAAAATAAGAACATTCCACATCCTTAACTATTTATGAACAGTAATCTAATCTAGGTCTATCTCTCCTCTTCTTAGCTCTTGTTTCTGTCTCATGTATGTCTCTTACTAACCCTTTGGTGAGACCTTTTCTTGGAAAGAGAAATCTCGAAATTGTAAAGAACTGTAAATAGATTGTAAATTTAGAAAGTGCAGGAACAATTTTTAGGGGACTATTTTTTAACAGCATGCCGAGGGTGATCGGTCATGTCATAAATTATAAGTTGTTAGTTTTTTAGAAATCGTACCGTACCGTCACGAAGTGACCCTGACTAAGTGACCGAGGGTGAGGGGTGGCGACGGTACTAGACACATTTTAACTTAAGTTTTTCGACGAGACTAAAATTGAACTCCAATAAGGACAGTTGACTTGTAACAAAAAAAAGGAAAAAACTTTGTACTTACACAAAAAATAAAAATTAAGTCGAACTACAATCTGTATTTTAATACAGCGTTTTAACAATCGGTTAAGACGCAACACCCTTCAAGCCTGAGAAGGTGTCCTACCAACCTATCTAACCTATTTCTTAGTGACTTCCGTAGCGCCCTCGGTTCTCCTTCTCATTCTAATACCTCCTCATTTCAAAACCATCTGTATCAACAGTATCATCATCATTCGCCTGTAACATATTTCGAACGCTGCTAATCTTATTCGTCGCGCCCATGTTTTGCACCCCTACAGCGCCGCGCCCCAGACATACACTTTTAACAATCGTTTTCGAATTTATAAATTAACAGTTTGCGTGCATAGAAGTGACTTTTTTTTTTCATGTCACTTTTATGTGGTGTGTTTATTTATATTGATTATTTCTTATATATTCCATCGTACAAAGAAATTCGAACAGATGGCGTTTACCGCGCCACTTGTAGTATTTCATCTATTCCATAATTACGAATTTCTTAGTGACAGCTGTTTCGCCTTTTGGCATCGTCAGACTAGATTTAAATGTATATGTTGGAGACAAACGGTTCAGTTTTATTTGTATGTACCCATAGATTATTAAAACGGTGACAAATCTTCCGAATTCCATAACGACACAATTTACACAGCCGTATTAGATTAATTTAGAAACGGAACAGTTTAACGACATTTGTGAGGCTTTCAAGCGGAGGCAGTAAATTTGCAATTTGTTCGAAAGGGGAACAAAATATCTAGATAAATGCGGCTGAAGAGCCATTTGAACCAGGGAGGTAGTGTTGTTTATAGCACGTTTATAACTTGTAGGTATATACGTATCCATTTTATCGTAGTGTAACAGTCACGATTTAATTGGGCAGAAATAATCAACATAACAATATACAAACATAGAAACACAAATCATTTACAGGGTGCGTTTTGCATTAGTACCTAATTCGCATTGATTCATTCGGTAACGTTCTAAGAACAAATGAGTCTTCACTTATTTTATGAATTTACAACGTATTTGTTTAAATATACGTCATATTATTATCACAATAAGAACACAAATGTATATATGCATCTCTTTTTAGCAAAAATCACGCAATTAATTAGTACAGGTATCATTATACATATCACTACATAGTATAAAACAAAGTCGCTTTCCCGCTGTCTGTCCCTATGTATGCTTACATCTTTAAAACTACGCAACGGATTTTAATGCGTTTTTTTTAATAGATAGAGTAATTCAAGAGGAAGGTTTATATGTATAATACATGCATAATATAGTAGGGAAACACTGATAATTTTAGAGGGTTGTAATGTGATGTCGTAAGTAAACACATTTTTTGCGCTTACATTGCAAATGCCGGCTGAACCCTACGAGATAGATAAAAATAATGTACTACAACATTGTACATCTTAAACGGGTCTACAGAAATGTCCGGGATGGTATAGGTCTATCTCTGAGGGATAACCCACAATAACCATTTTTATCCTTTACTTTTTATGAGAAATAATGACTTATTTACAAAGCGATTGTAGGCAGTACAGCATTAATTCTTATCCAATTAAGTACCTTAAATACATTGTGCATTTAATATAGATCAATATGGCCCTTTGCAGCATGTAATTTAAATGAATATTTTCGAAGATATTACAGATTTAAAATGCGGGGACATAGCGGTTGCGGCGGTACCGGCCAGGAGGCCGGTTTGTATTCTCTAATGACAAAAAAACTGTGAATGTTGTATATAAAGACATTCTGTAGTATATTTAGTATGTTCAGGGGGTATCTTTTGAATATTTCCCCTTTTCGATAATAATCTAAACAAAACAAAAATATATTTTGTATCAGCATTGCATCCGTGCGAAGCTGGAGCGGATCACTAGTTGATAGAAGTATTTGTTGAGTTAATATTAAATACACGTGTTAGTATCTGTATTCGCTGATAATATAATTGTAGTACACAGGTAATGCGCCAGATGGCAGGATGAAACGTATACTTATTCGGCAATTGTAAATTTGGGACAGTGTTGTGTTGTAAATAGCAAAATTAAAAAAAAAAGAAAACGTAAATTACAAAGGCTGTTCATGTGTTTACAAATTTAAGGTTACAATTTAATATTAATTTGAATTTTCGTTTTTATGACTATGCATTCAATGTATGGATTATTTTACTCATTTTATTGTTAAAGACTATTTTGAAAAACTTAACTGTGATCAAACTTTAACGCTTAACCCCGCATAAATTCAAGCGACAAGGTGTTGAATAAATAATTAAACCAATTTTAGCTTCTAGTCACGACTGCTGTTTAAACTAGTAGAACTAACCAGTTTTAAAGGTAGTTTGTGGATGGTGTTTATGCCTGCACAATTTGTAACTGCTGTAAAACCTCGTGTGCTTTCGAACTTTGACGTAATTATTATCACCTCAAGTACCTACTTGCACTTCATCAAGAACTCCCACACAACATGATACTATGGATGAAGTACAAAAATTAGTTGCTCTAGAACTGCGGATTTTTTACCGTAAAATCTTGGGTAACGTAAATATTTTTCTGGACTAAGTATGCAACAAAATCTTTTACTGCTTTTTGTTACAATTTTCTGAAGCTATTCTTAGATATCATAGCGTAATAATATTGATCAAACTATTGACGTAATAGATTTCTAATCCTTTTAATACATGTTTTTACAATAAAATGTTTTGGGAGGGGCTAATGTAGAACATTATAAAATTAAAAGGAATCCAATTCAAACACAATTTAAATGCTTTCCTAAATTTAATCAGGATTTTGGGCTTTCGGTTCTAATCCAAGGAATTGCAGGAGGGCTGAATTCTCAGTTGATGCTTTTCGTGAAAATTGTAGTCTTTATTAGTTTCCTCATTCGCAGTTCCTTGGTTTCTATTTTTTAATTTTTCTGAAAGGTTTTTCATTTAACTTCATCAACACAATATAAAATTTTGACATTATCCTCTCATATGGTAAATGAGATTTTAAAAAACTCAGTCATTTATTTATTTAACATTCATTAGGTAAGATTTTGGTATAGGTTTAATTTCAATAACAGTCAAAAAGATACAAACATTGCAATTTTCTTGGCATTACAATATTACCGAAGCTGCGTTTAAAACAGATATTTTCCTCATTAAAATTTTACTCAATTCACAATAGCTTTATAGCCTCCCCAAAGGATTCTTACTTCATTGTATCGATTTCCAACGCCTGCTATCAAAGGGCAATACAATTACACAGGTGTGCATTAGTCTCGAACTGGGTGACCTCCCAAGACAATAGTCATGCAAAACAGAGATCTTTACGGCATGGTTTACATCCTGCCTACGAATTTTATCGTTACAATTTTTCAAAATCAACAGAAAAAGTCTTGTTTCTCCAGTGACCAAACTGCGTAAATTTTGGATAGAATACCGTCAATTTCGTTTAACCAAATTACAAGTTCAACAATTGTATGGAAATCTATTGTAAACTACACAGGTTACATCAATTTTTCCAGCTCAATTTGCCACTGAATAATTGCGCCACTTGTTGACGTTGAATCCAAAAATTTCCATGGGCACAATGTCCATTAACGTGACAGACAGCAGAAGCTGCAATGTCACGTACCATAACAGTTCATATACATACATAATTGATATTATTTCACATGGACAGCAAATAGATTATTAAATTATAAATTTGAAACGAACATAATTCGCGGTTAACGTGTTGCCACAGTAGTAAACTGTAATAAACGGTCCCATCAGAATGTGCCAACAAAAACCCAATTATCGTAAATATTATTAGGGATCGCGGCTCACGTGAATACATTCTGTTTGTAGCCCTCGACGATGCATTCAGTGGCGTTACAGGGATAATCCTAGTAGCCTTGTCCTGTAAATATAATTCTACTTTATATGGCTTCTTGGTTCATGTTACAGTTCACATCAACCAAAGAGACTATTATAATTGTTGTTGATTGGTAGTTTCTGTACATATTATTATTTTCCCAATAGCTATAACCCATTGGTATTAGTCTTGAATCAATTCCCACCATCGTGATCTAACCCGAGTTCTCTTCGTGCATATTAACACTTAGATATACTTCATTTACTTTCTGTAGCAATGTGCCCCTTCCAATGTCTTGGATACGCGCTGGCAAAATTGTAGGTAGAGAGAAAAAAGCTCATTATATTCTCGATTCTTGTTCATTAAACATACTTTTTCATACAGTACCTGCCAAAAGTTTTGTTCAATCATGAATAGTAGTGCGAGTCGAAAATAAGCGTTGAAGCCTTTAATTATGTCTTCAAATATAAAAAAACATCTCGTTGATATTTTCAGTAGTAAATGGTACCAATAACAGCACATTTGAGCAATGAAATTGTAGTGGATAAAATGGTCAATTTTTCCGTGCAGTACTGTACGGATTATACGCTCCTCACCGGTTAAGAGTTTGGTCGAGAGTTGTCTCCTTCCTTTTCTGGCCTAGTGCTGTTCTTTTCTACTTTGCGCTGGTCAAACTGAAGGTCACATCGCTACAGAAAGTAAACGAAGTATAACTCATCTTTTTTCAATGACTTGTAATGTGTAAATATATGCAACCAAATCTGCACATCAAAGAAACATTTAATAGCCATAACATTTCATCACAATATATGCAACCTAATATACATCCAAATTAGACCCGATCACTTCTTTGGTATTGCTTAAAATCAATTCGAATTCTGTAGTTGTTCATAACTTATATTCTAGTATAAATTTAATTGGATATTCTTATGAAATGTAATAGTTATGAATCCTTTGTACCAAAATTATTACGGAGCAGTAAAAATATATGGTATTCAGAAAAATCAAAAACACCATCTAAATGACCAATTTTCTTACAAAACACAATATGCTTCTTGAACTTTCTTTATAACTAGCCCGTAATATGACGGTCATGTTAGAAAAAGAATTGACAAAACATTTAACGATGCTACTGCACGGTATAAATAAATGGATAGGATTTTTCCTTTGTGGAACAGAGGAATCCTTTCAGGAAAAAAGGACTAGAAACACAAAACGGAATTTTGTTTGAAGAATAATGAAACCTTTGTTGTGTACCTGCAACATTTTTTCACAAAGGTATAAAATACATATTTTTATGGAAGAAAACTAAGTATTTAATATAATGCTATTTAAATTTAAAACCCTTTAATTTTTAAAATACCGCAACCTAGACATAATCACAAAATTAGAATTTCACAAAAAAAAATATTATTTATATTAAGATGAATATATATTTTAATTTAATGATTGGAGGGGGGGGTTAAAAATGGAATAGGTACAAATATGTCGGTATCAGTTCATTGGATTAAAATGACACAACATTTTATTGGTGCAATTAATTTAAGAGGTAGTTTAACGGTTAATGTAAGTGCAGAACATTAAGACGTTAGTAGGAGTGAATATCACATAAAAGATCTCTCAAAAGTAAAGTAGCAATTACCCTAGCCTATATCAACCACCCCTTAAAGCCCAATATCTAATGTTATTTCTGTTGTTCTTTACCATTTTATCATTTCTTGTTTGTTCTGTTAAACGAAACATTTTGAAAACAATATTAACTCATTCTAAAATTTTTGTCGAATTGATTGATTGACAGAATTCTCCCCTGACATACCGTAATTTTATTTAGAACAGTAATTCTTCGTTCGATTTGAGGGTAAATAACCATTTAAAGCAAAGCAAATCGTTCGTAATCGTTATATGTTTCTAAATTCAAATTCATTTTTTTTCATCATCTTATAAGTAATTGGAAATTATGAGAATTTTTATGTGACAAACTTGTAATGAAAGTAAAGAAGATTCCTGCAGAACAGCAGTGGTTTTTTATCTAATTTAGCATAAAAGAACCTCGATCCACGCAAGGATAAAGCTAGGTCGCTTTTAAATAAATCGAAAATCTATAATACGGCTATAGGTAATGTAGAATGACATGAACCTTCAGATGCGCGAGGGTAAAACGTTGACTCAGGTGTTATTCTATTGATTCTGATGGTCATGTGACTCTCGTACAATCAGAAATATACTTGCAGCTCCAGATAAACTCTAAAAAGTGATGACCAACAATTTCAGGCGGTACAAATGTAAAAAACAATGAATAGGCGCAGTTAAAGGCCAAGGCCCATGTCATTCTAAATTACCTCTACGAGCTTAAACTGTGGAATTAGTATGCGCCCCACAACGATATGTTATTTAAGCAAATCATGTTATTGCTTTAGCTTTGGACCGGACCTTCATGTCAGGTTAAATCTGTCCAATCATTCGCTTCTTATTTATTCGTTCTGGCCAGATCCCAGTGCACCCTATTTCTCTATGCGTCAGTTACGACCCCTTTTGGCATCACTTTCATATATTACCCATAAATCGGCACCCCACTCCGTTCCGGTTCACTAACCACGCAATTCCGATGCATTCGGGTTATTCCATTTTTTTATCTTTCCCATTGAAGAGAACAATTGAAGACAAGAAATTAACATTTTGTTCACTGATTGTGAGTATGATGTAAAAATTATACAACAGAAAAGACAGCATTCGGGAACAACAGCATTTTCTCTGTAATACGAACAGAAAATGCTAGAAATGAGGAGGTATTACAATTAGGTAGGAGAGCAGAGGGTATTATGGAAATCAAAGAATTCTGAATTCGAAATATGATATAAAGTAGATTGTTTTGAATAGATTATAGCCAAAAAATATAAGTCACACTTACTTTAATATTATTTTTACCAGATATTCGCAAATTTAGAAACAATTAAATTAAATCGCAATGTTCTTCAAAGATTTACGACTTAATAACTTGACAAAATTTACGATTACTGTGTGGAAATTTTTATAAATTACGATTTAGAAAATTAATTAGATGCTGTAGGTGGTTTGACGTTATTTACAACCTTAAACGAATAATTTGCATAATTTTTTTCAAAGAAAAAGCATCATCAGCCTTAAAGTAGTTCTAAAGCAAAAATAAAAAGTTAAAAGAAAATTCGGTAGGTACTGCAACCTCTTTAATAAATAAGAATGTTAATGCTGTTATTCATGACTTAAACAAAATTTATGTTGTCATACAATCCACCTAGGTGGAAGATTAAAAGCGGGTGGATAATAAAGTACACACTTTATGGCCTTTGAGATATATGCAAATATGTGCATAATGGTCTGTCCCTGTATCATGTTTATGATACCAAGTGTAAAGCTAAAAATAACTGAAGACGGAGATTCCACTGACTTTGAATAAATAAAATAATATCTTAAAAAGTAATTCTCCAAAGAAATTCTAGCTCCTAAGAACAATAAAAGTTCTTTTTTTGATTTTTTAAATAAGAAAATTGAATAATATTAAGTAAAATAATTTTATTTTAACTACCAATCTCTTTAACTAGCATGAATTATAAATTGTTCGGTCTTAAAAGTTTGGTGATAGTCACAATTTGATGTTCTTTTTCTTTAATCTCTCATTTTAAAGCGAACTGTGATGATAATTAGTCATGATGCAGAATTCATATTTCGTAATTTTACAATCGGAATAATTCACAATCGATTAAAAAAAAAACATCAACTGTAATTTCAGATGCTTTTAGTTTGTTTTCGACAATTTCTACTGAAATAAATATGACATCAAAAGTTTTGAATCGTGTATTTTCCAATTCTTTGGTAACACATCCTTTACATGATAATCGGAAAAAAACTTTTTTTTTACGTAATCATTCAGGTCCTTAAGTAAATATTTTTTAATTAAGTACTAAATATTGAATGATGTATCAATAAATTTTATTAACATAGATTTCTACGTTATGAGGGTTCCATTTTCCGATTAGATGTACAGAATCCCAAAAATGATCTAAATATCCGCATACAGAAATTCTGTAAATAAAGCCTTTTTGGTCATAATTTTTTGCAATTCCATCTAATCAATAATAATAACAACAAATCTTTATGACTTGCAAGTTTTTGTTTATTTCTTTTCTGGGCACGTTACCCCATGCAATAACAGTTATCAGGACATCGACCCTCTTCCACCCTTATCAGGGGGATCACCCGAAACAAGTAACTTACTTTTATTGTCCTTCGCTTCGGAGATTTGAACGCTAAGCCAAGCAGCGAGATTTTACTAGTCTACTACAGCTACAGACCGTTCTGCCTGTAGAAGTACGTAGCAAGCGACCGTAACTGTTGTATAGGTATATATAAAGCACACGTGCGTTTTCCCGAGTCGAAGAGATCGCAAAACGCAGGGAAAACAATCGCGGAAAAGAGAGATGGTGCTTGACGAGCTTGCGGTTCGCGAGACACTACTGGACCAGTTCTTCCCATTTTATCATTTCTTGTTTGTTCTGTTAAACGAAACATTTTGAAAACAATATTAACTCATTCCAAAATTTTTGTCGAATTGATTGATTGACAGAATTCTCCCCTGACATACCGTAATTTTATTTAGAACAGTAATTCTTCGTTCGATTTGAGGGTAAATAACCATTTAAAGCAAAGCAAATCATTCGTAATCGTTATATGTTTCTAAATTCAAATTCATTTTTTTTCATCATCTTATAAGTAATTGAAAATTAGGAGAGTTTTTATGTGACGGACTTGTAATGAAAGTAAGGAAGATTCCTGCAGAACAGCAGTGGTTTTTTATCTAATTTAGCATAAAAGAACCTCGATCCACGAAAGGATAAAGCTAGGTCGCTTTTAAATAAATCGAAAATCTATAATACGGCTATAGGTAATGTAGAATGACATGAACCTTCAGATGCACGAGGGTAAAACGTTGACTCGGCTGTTATTCTATTTATTCTGATGGTCATGTGGCTCTCTGTACAATCAGCGATAGACTTGGAGCTCCAGATAAACTCTAAAAAGTGATGGCCAACAATTTCAGGCGGTACAAAGCCGAGTCAACGTAATTACCTCTACGAGCTTAAACTGTGGAATTAGTATGCGCCCCACAACGATATGTTATTTAAGCAAATCATGTTATTGCTTTAGCTTTGGACCGGACCTTCATGTCAGGTTAAATCTGTCCAATCATTCGCTTCTTATTTATTCGTTCTGGCCAGATCCCAGTGCACCCTATTTCTCTATGCGTCAGTTACGACCCCTTTTGGCATCACTTTCATATATTACCCATAAATCGGCACCCCACTCCGTTCCGGTTCACTAACCACGCAATTCCGATGCATTCGGGTTATTCCATTTTTTTATCTTTCCCATTGAAGAGAACAATTGAAGACAAGAAATTAACATTTTGTTCACTGATTGTGAGTATGATGTAAAAATTATACAACAGAAAAGACAGCATTCGGGAACAACAGCATTTTCTCTGTAATANAGTATATTTAGTATGTCCAGGGGGTATCTTTTGAAGATTTCCCCTTCTCGAAAATAATCTAAACAAAACAAATATATACATATTTAGTATCAGCATTGCACCCGTGCGAAGCTGGGGCGGGTCGCTGGTTTTTTATAAAATAAGTCTCATATAAAGGACCCAAGTGGTGTTTTCAATACTAAAATTAAATACATTCTGGGCGGTTGTTAATGCCATTTTTTATCACCAGCATTTATGGCTATCTTTTATTGAAGGAATTACAACATAAACTTTGCTTTATCGTCATCTGTTTAGTGCTGTTCCAGTTGCCAATGATTTATATACTTACTTTAATATACTTAGGCATTTATTGTTTCCAAAAGGCGGTAGTATTAGCAACTGAAGCAGTTAAATTATATTCGAAAGGCTTTGGCAGCGTTAGTTATTTTTTGACTGTCACGCTTCTTTTTTCTTTAAAGAACGACGTCCATTAGAGTTCTATTTTGGTACCGAAATTATTTTTCACAAGGCCCTTCCCTAATCATAAGGCAACGTTATCTACGCAAACATCATTCCTTCGCTTTTTGACGAGGTAAAAAATGAACCTCGGTTGATAACGAAGTCAAAGCTAAAGAGCGGGTCGTTAACCGTACCATTTACCCATCATCAACAGCCTTTGAATTGATGTCGTATTATTATTATAATATCCCCTTATGTATATGGAAAATTTGCCCTAGAGTCTTCCGAGATAACTACGCAACAAACAGTAACGGTTTCTGTATTATTTTTTCAGGCTTGTGAATGGTAAAACACGAATTAGACAGCAAAATTAAAAGAAAATTTTTGAAGTGAAACTTTTTTTACGCACGGTAGGATAAGTTCGTTTCATGCGACCTGCTATGTAACGAAATCATGCTACGCTGTCTGTCCCTATGAATGCTTGGATCTTTAAAACGCAACGGATTTTAATGCGTTTTTTTTTAATAGATAGAGTAATTCAAGAGGAAGGTTTATATGTATAATACATGCATAATATAGTAGAGAAACACTGATAATTTTGGATGTTTGTAATGTGATGTCGTATATAAACACATTTTTTGTGCCTACATTGCAAACGCTGGCTGAACCCTACAAGATAGATCAAAGTAATATGCTACAGTATTGTATACCTTAAAAAGGTCTACAGAAAAGTCCGCGATGGTATATGTCTATCTCTTAGGGATAACCCACAATAACCATTTCTTTTCCTTTACTTTTTACAAGAATTAATGGCTTATTTACGAAGCGATTTTAAGCAATACAGCATTAATTCTTATCCAATTAAGTACTTTTTAATTCATTGTGCATTTAATATAGATCAATATGGCCCTTTACAGCATGTAATTTCAATCAATATTTTCGAACATATTAGACTTAAAATGCAGGGACATAGCGGTTGTGGCGGTACCAGACGGTTTGTATTGTCTAATGACAAAAAAGCTGTGATTGTGTGTATAAAGACATTCTATAGTATATTTGCGTAGTGTACAAGTAATAACATTACCATTAAAATAATTCCTTAACCCCATATCCCGGTATGTTTGTGTGTTTGAAGAAGTTTCACTTCAGTAGCGTGTTGTATAATTACACGTTGTATTTTTTAGTAATACATCAGCTTTCATATAATATCTTGCTATTCTTAGCTAATATTTATTATATATTTGGATTTAAAATTTTGTCTTGTAGTTTGTGCTGTCGATAAATTAAGTGTAGAATGCATATCTTTTAAAGTCGATTTGCGAATCGATTCAACTTTATGGTAATTTTCTAGCTGGAATACTTAACCACCTACAGTGAAAGGATAAATCCCTGTCAAGGCATAAAAATGTAATTTGCTCTCATAGTTTCCGCTGAAGGATTACAACAGGCGTCTCACAAATTTAAAATTACTTTTAAAACTAACGGCATTCTCTCTAGAATAATCTTGCTTATCTTGACTGAATAGTACAGATGGGTACAGGGTGTTTTTTAAATTAAGTGCTTCTTATTAATGGTAGGTTAGGTTAGGTTAGGTTGGGTTAGTCATCTCAATGGTACTGGTAATATCACAGATATTTCAATATACATAAAATGTAGCTGAGTCAAGCACAAATAGGAATGGTATTTATTAGAAAACATACATAACAATTACAATATTTAACAATGTAGGTATGTACTATAAATGTAGGTATTTTGTAAATGGATCTTTTACGACTATGCCTTGCTAGTTTTATAGGACTCCAGTGTACATATATCGTTAAAACTATAACACAATTAACCTTATTGATTAAAGTGTTAAAAGTTATCATCTTAAACTAAAACTATTTGTGATACCGTTTACAATTTAGGTAACAAAGTTAGTACAGCTACCTAATGTAGACATTTACTTAACTTAGCCAGGGATTGTTGAGAATCAGATGAAGCCTTTATTAAATTTCCTGCTAGTGGACGTTATCTGTGTTGGCGATTAGGGAAGTACAGGAGAGAAATTCCCAGAGAAGTCCTTGTTTACTTGCTTTATATGGCATGCAACTATCTATCTGACAGAGTTGTTCTAAATCGATGCCTTACATTTTCAATTCCAATAAATGCATTTTACTGATTTTGAAATGTTTTCCAATTTGCTCAAAATTTTTGTTAGATGTTGATCTCATTTGACCACATCAGCACGCCTTACGCAATCTTGTCGAAACTTGAAAATACTTAATTAGTTAATAGTAAATATCAGCTGGTAGGTGATGACGTAACACCTGTAATCCTCATTTTTCTTTTTTGTTTTTAACCCCTAATATGAAGCAACTGAACTCTTCATAATTTAAGTAATAAAGTATATAACACAGCTAGACGACATTAGGTATATATTTTTCTCGTCACATAAGTGGTAGAAAAAAGCCACTGGCAGATGCTATAAACAGTTGCTGTCTGCAGCATTAGCTGCTGAAATATTTCATCTCAGGAACCAAACAACTGTAATATTTCAGTTTTGTGACGATTCTTCCGCGTATACTTACGCTAACTTTTTGCTATTAACATTTATGGTGGTAAAAAAGAGTGTGTGGCTGGTTCTACTACAAAAAATTGTATAAAAAGTTAATACAATTTTCATAAAAAATATACTTCAGTTACTTTCTCTAACGATTTATCCCTTCCAATGATGCGCGCTGGCAAAATCGTAGGTAGGGAGAAAAAAGCTCATTATACTCTCGACTCTTGTTCATTAAACATACTTTTTTATACAGTACCTGCCAAAAGTTTTGTTCAAACATGAATAGTAGTGCGAGTCGAAAACAAGCGTTAAAGCCCTTAAATACGTCTTGAAATATAAATAAACATCTCGTTGATATTTTCAGTAGTAAATGGTACCAATAACAGCACATTTGAGCAATGCAATTGTAGTGGATAAAATGGTCAATTTTTCCTTGCAGTACTGTACGGATTATACGCTCCTCACCGGTTAAGAGTTTGGCCGAGAGTTGTCTCTTTCCTTTTCTGGCCTAGTGCTGTTCTTTTCTACTATGCGCCGGTCAAACTGAAGGCCACATCGCTACAGAAAGTAAACGCAGTTTACGTAACATTGAATTACCAAATGTGTCTCGTGAAAAATTAAAAATATAGGTTGAGAATACAAAACTTGAAGGCTTAGAACTAATGATTTAATAACAGGCAAACTGCAGCTTCTTATATAATAATGATATTTTGCCAAACGTGAAATATCAAACAAGAGATTCCATCTTATATATCCTTCTGTGGTTTACTAAACTTTGCTTTTCGAAATGCTTGAGTGAAAACTACTTATTCAAAGTCATTCTTTCGGAATGGCGAAAACTAAAAACCCTCCAATTGAAATTTAAAATAAAATCCTTTTTCTGGTAAACATCAAAAAACTCGCCGTTCTTTGCAGACGCTTCAAATGAAATATTTAATCTACCCGACTTTCCTATTACATTCCCCCAGGCACTTCTAAATATAAACAATTCACGCTCACCCCCTGTTCAGAGTGGAGGATATTAGCAAACTTTTCAACATCAGATTGCTTCATTTTAAACGACTTTTTTCGGTTTCTTTATTATAATAGAGTACCGCGTATAATCTTTCTGCACTGTTGACTTCATTACAAAGACATCCGCCGGCATGTTTTTGATATTAACTAGAGACAAAAGCTGAAAACATCGTGTAGGTTTATGACTAGCAACCTTTTTCACACCTGATAAATTTAATATCTACTACGAACCATTCCAAAAATGTCGACCATCGCTTGGTAGTAATTCTCATTTTCTCTATTAAAAAGTGCCTCGTGCTTTCACCAACTTTTAAAACTGAAAATGAAATTACTACTTTCCGTAGTCAAAGGAAATAGAAAATTTATTTATGGGATTGTATTAAAACTAATTCGGAAGTTTTTATTTCTATTAATTCAGTATAAGAATTATTAACCTGTCTAATTTTTCACATCTATGAAACGCATGACATAGGGCTTTAATAATTCACTAGTATCCTGCGGATATAGGGTAAGAAACCCCATTTACAATAGGAACATTGAGGATACAGCTCGAAAGGGTTCCGTCACGAATGACAACCTGTTTCCTTTACAGGATTTATCGGGAATATTATCTATACGTCGACCGAAGAGGGGTTAAAGTTAATCTCTATGTCAAAATATAAAGAGAAAATTGTGACAGTGGTATCTACACGACAAAAATCACTAGATACGTAAAAAAAATGCTATAGATTTTTTAGATTTAAAAAAATGGAAAAACTATCTTATTTATACGAATTCTGTTATTATAACTAGTCAAAAAAATACCACTAATTACTACAAGCAAATTAAATAATATTAATGTGAAAATTCATTTTCTATGCACTACAAACTGTCTGAGGTTTATGAAGGAAAATTTGTTCCGGGTTCGGTTCCCGACGAGCGTGTGACAACAGCAACAAATTTTCCCTCATTAACCCGTGGTAGTTTGTAGTGGATAAAAAATGAATTTTCACATTAATATGTCACATTAACCACTATTAAAAAGAAATTAAAAAATGTTAAAGCAAATTAAATAAATTATGAATTAAAATATTTCGAAATTACTATTTCAATAACGTCTGCAATGGTAAAGAATAAAACTACAATCCTAAAAGTATGTATGGTATATGTAGGTCGTTGACTAAACCTTTTAAATTTGATATGTCTCTAGACCGTAATACTTCATGTAACGTTTGGCATAGGGATGAGACTATGAAATTTGACATATGTGTCAGACATATAGAATCGGATTTAACACTTGGCTGTAGCAGTGCATGGCAATTTTACGGTCTCAGCGTGGTTTTTCTAATGCATGTCTGTTCAGAGCTTTACAGAATCTCGAATTTTCACTCGATGGCGTTGAAGTAAAGCCAAGTCGGAGCACAGTAGAATCTAACGACAAAAAAAATTAATACTCAAATTAAAAACCTTAGGCATAAGAATGTGAGTGAAATTAGATAAGAAATTAAAAATAAGGAGACGAATATACATACATAATAAAACCACTCTTTTGAAATCTTATATTTATTAGGTCATAATGAAATACTTTTAAGAAACTTTTAACAGTAGTTAATATTAAATATTAATGTAAAAATTCATTTAACTTTTATCGTTGTTGCTGCTGTCACCTCTTGTAGTGTGGTGATTATAGCACTGGCGCGTGAAGCCGAAGCTCCCGGGTTCAATTCCCGACTAGGATATGACAGTAGTAGTACAATTTTTTTACATTAATTTGTGACAGATAAAATTAAACGAATTTTCATATTAATATTCTGTAATAGTTTTTTTGTTTGACTTCCTGTTGAGTCAATGGTATAGATCAGCCCTAACGCCCATCAAGAATGCTAAACCGTTAGCATTCTTTATCGATCTAATATTTGGTCAAAGTTTCTTTTCTTTCACGATCGCTTCACTGTGTATAACTTCATCGCGCCAAAAGAGACTTTAAAGTCACTCTACCCGTCGAGTCATCTCTCCCTCTCGTTCTTCCAACGCGACTACTGCTGAGACTTACTGAATTTTGATTGAAATCTATTGCTCTCCAGACATTGCATTAATGATGTCAAATGACCTTGCAGTGTATCATCCAAACCTAATCAATTCCGCAGCGCCGTTGAATACATTTCGGTTTGCGAATGTCGCTGACAAATACGACACGCCGTAAAAATTACTATTTGATTTCGTTAACCTTTCAGGAACTTTTGAACTCAGAGCAATCATCGTAACTGAAAGAGTAATAGGTTTCTACTTATTTAAAAGGGGTTAATGTTTCAAATCTGTATTTTTAGGTTAAAAAATGAAGTAAGTGTTTTTTAATTTTTTTTAATAATTCCACCATCCTGTATGAAAGAAAACGTGTATAATATATAAACAATTTTTCATTGGTGAACATCGATCGACAAATTATTTTTATCTTCCCTGAAGACTTTGCAGGTTATCTTTCGCGAACTAGTTCATAATGGCGAACAAGTGCTCGAGGATCAGTTCGTTAAAGTGAACTATTAGGTCCACCATTATAGGCGATTTTGCACAATCATATCACCGTAGATATCCTAGAATGTTACATTAACAAATTTTAGTAATTAGGTCACAAAAATACATAAATTCCAACTAATATTACAAATGTGAATGCGGCTTTATTTATTTGTTTGTTTGTTTGTTCTCCTTTCATGCCTTAACTACTTAATTTATCATTATGAATTTTTGTAGAAACATTGTCAGGGGTCCAAAGAAAGACATAGGATACCTTTTATCCAGAAAAACTTCTATTCCGGAGAGATAGAAAAATTGGTTTTATGTGCTCGTCGATGATCTTTGACACATATAGTTAGGTCATCAACGCGAGTGAAACTACAAGCAAAACCTATCATGATATTTTATACACTCATTTCTAGAGATACGAAAAAGGATACAGGAGACTTTTTATCCAGAAAAAAAACTGTTCCCGAGGAATAAAAAAAAATTAGTTTTATGTGGTCGTGGATGATCTTTGACACGTATTTAGGAAATCAACGCGAGCGAAGCCGCGGGTAAAACCTAGTACAGCCCATTTCAATTTGTTTGAATTGTGACCTTGAAGAAATCTGCGCGAAGATAGAAAGAATACACACTAGGCGTGAGCAAGACAGAAATAGTTGGAACAAGCTTGAACGAGCAGAGCTCTCGATGGGCGGTCTTAGGAGATCGGCCATAACTGTACAGAACTAGATGAAAATGTTTAGCAATTTCTTAAAACAAAAATGTATACAAATTAGCAATAGAAAACAAAGCAAAAGTTTTCATAGGTGTGTAGAGCGTTAAGTTAATTCACTTGTTATTATTTTTGGCTAAATATGCTTTTAAATAAAGCATATTCTTAAATTTTAACGAGGCAGTTTAAATAATTTTGCAAATGGTACTGTACACTTTTGTCTAGCTCTCGCTCGATGATCGGTGAAGAAATGAGCTACACAAACGAATATGATTGAATTTGGAATTATGCTACGGCGCATCCTAATAAAAGGAAGGGGCATATCTCCAACTTCTTCAAACGAACACTATTCTATATTTTTAGTCCTACAACAGTCCTAGCAACATCTACAGGACAGACACATATCTAATTGCTAAAATAAAAATTAGTATCAAGTGTTGTTGAAGGCGTTGTACGAGTATATGTATATATCTTGGAAAGACTTTAAAAGAGAATTTCTTTCCAAACTGCGTAATTTATTCTGTGCGTACAAAAAGGTTGTTGGTTAAGAAGGATAAAAATCTCCATTAAAAGCATTGTTTTTATTCTATTATTCTAGAAAACCACTTATTAAGGAGAGAAAGGCCGTAGCAATACCCTTTCGCAGGATAATGAGACGAGGGAAGAATTTCCTTCCTGTCGGCATCGGACAACTTTTTGCTTTTAAAAGCGAAATCGTAGAACGAATTTCTCCCAGAGCGTAAAAAGTACGTCTAAGAGCCGACCCTTTGATGTTTTAAACTGTTTTTGGTCTTTTACGAAAGTTTCAACTCCTCTTGGACTAAGGATGCTTTTAACGACTCTGTGGACACAACAAATTAATCTTTTAAAAGGTTCAAGACGCAACAACTTATTTCTGTGGCGATTTGTCGTGGATTTCTTCACCCTTCTCCTACTAAATTAAATTCGTTTTGCCTTTCATCTATACAGATCAGGCAGAACGTTCAACGAGCATAGAAATTACACGCTTCTTTGTCCACATTTCTTTTTTGAATATCCCACTAGCAAAAAACCTATGGAATATATTTTTTCAACCACGTCTTCCTAAAAACATCCCCTGTTTCGCTGACAGCTGTCCCAAAACTAACCAAACACTAGAAATCTTTTGAAAAAAGCGTAACACCCTCAAACGCTTTTGTTGGAATTTACAATTAAAATACCTGAGGACTTGAAATGAGTTGATACGAGAGAGTGTTTATGGAGTAGGCACAAGAAAACAAGAAAATCAAGTAATGTCTAGTGGTCTGAATGACCGTCGTTTTCGAGAAAAACGTATTTGAATGTACAAGTCCGCCCCTGGTAGGGTCACGCAAGGAAATTCGACATTGAAACGCGCATTTTATCAGTTGCAGCATCCTTGTTATACGAGTATTTCTTTTGTATATTATACCATTAATACCATGTCGAGGTTAACTTTAACTAAATACTATCAGTGATGAACAAAATAGTTATTTAATTAATCTAAATATTAGTAACGTAGTAGCCAACTATCGATATTTACATTATAGGTGGTCCTGGTCCCACAACCGCCACTGTTTACATTTTTCATCGATATGATTCCTTAGTTATACTTCATTTACTTTCTCTAGCGATATGCCCCTTCCGTATGTCTGGGATGCGCGCTGGCAAAATCGTAGGTAGAGAGAAAAAAGCTCATTATACTCTCGACTCTTGTTCATTAAACATACTTTTTTATACAGTACCTGCCAAAAGTTTTGTTCAATCATGAATAGTACTGCGAGTCGAAAACAAGCGTTGAAGCCTTTAATACGCTCCTCACCGGTTAAGAGTTTGGTCGAGAGTTGTCTCCTTCCTTTTCTGGCCTAGTGCTGTTCTTTTCTACTTTGCGCCAGTCAAACTGAAGGTCACATCGCTACGAAAGTAAACGAAGTATAGTCTTCTCTGTATATTGTTCTCACTCATGACCGGCTCTCGATTGCTACTTCTTCTGACTTAACCACTACTGTATTCATCATGCAATTCCCTGTTGTATTTTGTTAACACCCTCCAAAGCTTGCTACTGATTTCGGAAACACCCTATAGAAGTTAGTAAAGATAAATAGAATGGTATGACACCTTCTGAGACATGAATGACAAGACACAGACATACGTATTACAAACAGAAGCCGGAGTAAAGATATGAATAAAGGAATATCTAGGTTATGTTACTATCGTAAATAGGTGGTGGGGATATGGTTTTAGGGATATGACTCAGAATAAAAGCAGGGTAGGTACAGGTGCGTATCGAATCAGTCTTCAGGGTAATCACTTTTAAGATGATGATAACGTTTTCAAGTGTACATCTATGAACTGCAATTGATTAAGGTATTTCAAATGTTAAATAGATACGTCTTTGTTTATAACAAATAATATGCATGTATATGAGACGCTTTTAACAAATTTGTAATTTTATATGTTTCTCCAACAATTTAAATCATTTTCTGGAATAATCTGAAACGCCTTTGAAATTCCTTGCATATTTTACCAATAAAAAAGTCGCTCCTTTTTGCTACATACTTGCCGCATTAATCTATTAACCGCTGTTTTTTTTGCCTCGGGAGGTGCAAAGCAGACCCAGATATCGAATTGAAAGAAAAACATCTATTAACTATTGAATAATTCATGTAATTTGCTGTTACGTAATCGAATATTTTTCTGCGTCGCACCAACTGAAATTTTCATTCTCGAACGCTGAATCAACGGAGGCATTGCAATAATCTTTTAAGCACATTATTATATTACATTACATTGCATTGTATTACATTCAAATGCTAATCACAGCAATTGTAATCAACATTCCTGGGAAATTTTAATAGGTACACGAAACTGCTTTTAATTATCTATCACAACGCTACAAACTCATTGGCAAAAACAGTGTTTAATAACTATTACGTGATAAGAACTATTCATTGACATAGATTGATGTTTTCTAGTTTGTTAAATCTCTTGAAAATATATTCTCGTTGGTGTATCATTCATCATTATAAGGTCGTCAATCCTAAGACTGGTTGGACGTGCACCTTCACTCTTTCGTATCCTAAGCTAACCTTCGCACTTCCCTAAAACCATTTATGAAGAATTATATAATCTAGACTACTTCTACTCCTTTTAACACCTGTATCTGGTTCTAATATGTCTCTTCATACCTGAGAAGGTGTCCTAACAAAACTATCTCGCCTATTTCTTATCGACCTCCATAATCACTTCTGTTCTCCTATTTTTTCTAATACCTCTTCATTTCTAACCTTTTCTATCCACGGTATCCTCATCATCCGCTTATACTATACTTCGTTTAGTTTCTGTAGCGATGTGGCCTTTAGCTTGACCGGTGCAAAGTAGAAAAGAACAGAACTAGGCCAGAAAACGAAAGAGACAACTCTCAGCCAAACGTTTAACCGGTGAGGAGCGTATAATCCGTACAGTACTGCACGGAAAAATTGACCATTTTATCCACTACAATTGCATTGCTCAAATGTGCTGTTATTGGTACCAATTACTACTGGAAATATCAACGAGATGTTTATTTATATTTGAAGACATATTAAAGGTTTTAAAGCTTGTTTTCGAGTCGCACTACTATTCATGATTAAACAAAACTTTTGGCAGGTACTGTACGAAAAAGTATGTTTAATGAACAAGAGTCGAGAATAGAATGAGCTTTTTTCTCCTTATCGCCGATTTTGCCGGCGCGCATCCAAGACATAAGAAGGGGTACATCGCTAGAGAAAGTATACGAAATATACCAGCACCATTTCGAACGCTTCTAACCCTTTCCTTTCTGTTGTGCTCACCGTCCGTGTTTCGCACCCGTACAACGCCGCACACAATCATTTTCAAGATTCTAAGTTAACCATTCGCGAGCATAGAAGTGACTTCCCTTTGTTGAAGGCTACTTGACCCTGCACTATCCTCTGCTACATATCCCTACTACTCCTTCCGTCCTGACTTATCTGACTTCCTAGATTCCTAAAATCAGCCACTTCTTCTAATTTTTCGTCTCCTATCTTTATATTCGCTCATTTCCTCATTTTCTGCCCTTGCATACCAGTATTTCTGTTTTACTTTTATTTATTTTCATACAGAATTGTTTTGTTTTATCAATACCGCTTCCATTTTATTTCGGTCTATCTCCTTGATAGATGCTAATACTGCTATATCATCTGCAAATTTAATCATATCAATCTTTATAGTGTACCATTAACCATATTTTTTTTATGTTGGGATAAATTATCAGGCAAATATAACTTTACGGGTTCATAGTGCCCTCAGAACTTACACAATTTTAAAGTAAGCAATATAAATGCAAATTTGTGCTTAACTAACTTCTACCTAAAACTGTCCAACTTCAACAAGTTACCGTCAAACTTTACAAGAGTACAAACGTTTAGGGTAAACCATTTTTTAAAAGGACTAGCGATATAATGTTTGGCGTTCAAACCATAAACTTATGATTACTTTCGGATTAGTTGAAATTCATATTGTCATATATAATTGAATGTTACATATTTTTGATTTACAAAATGATTATTTTAAGAAAAAGCATAATGATCTATGCCTTAAAATCTTTTCGGAAAATTGAAGAAGAATAATCAGAGTCGATAAGACGTTACACTTACGTTAACATACGTTAAAGTAGGTAATTATATGATGATGCTTCGTACTTTATCTGATTGATGTAATTTAACTAAAAGTAGATAGAATCTCGAAGAAAGAAAGTCAACACGGGATGCGTCACTTTTAAAAAATGATAGAATAGGGGATTCGTTACCGATATAAATGGGTCACATGAAACACTTACTTGAAGAAAAATGGCCGTACCTCCCAGTTCTGCATTTAACTTTCTCTATCTTATCCCCCTAATATATGCCCTCATTAAATGGGCAGGGTTTAAAAATAAATCTCATCAAATGACGTCTAGATGCTATAACGATAAAAAAAGGCCCTCTGCAGATTAATTGGTTACATTACAACCAAAAAGTCCATAGTGAAATAGATATTATAAAAAATATGTATACGCAGTGAGTATTAAATTCCTTGTATGCAACGGAAGTGGCGCGCGCACCATGCAATGTGCGGATCAACTGTCATCTATCAACTTTAAACATTTTTAATAAAATTCTTTGTCCATTAGGAGAATACACGATGTTGCACATGTCGCTAATTAATTAGGCAATCATCATTGTAGCAAATTCTTTTGATGTCATCACGTACCTACACTCAACTATAACTAGACCTACGTAAAGCCGTCTAAAATAATTAAAACTCATCGCTGTTATGAGTTTTAATAACAAGCACATTTTTTGTACAAATAGTTCATCAACACTGATTGAAGTAAAACTAGCAAAAAGCTTAATTCAGTTATGTGCACGTTTATAATTACGGAAATGAAAAATTCCTAGTCTAAATTTATTTCAGAAAATAAAACTGATACCGCTAACACGTCCGTGAAAGCAATTCAAACTAGAAAAACTACCATAAAATATTGAATAGGAAAGAATGTAGGTGCATGTAGTTTCGAAAATATTTCATCACTGCAATTTGTTTCAAACGACAGAATCAATATCTCTGTTCGTATTCGATAAAGAAATATCGAAAGTTTTATTGTTCCTAATAGAAATAAAATATGTAGGATGTGTAAGACAATATCTTCATTTGTTTCGAGTTACTGTTAGGATCAAGTTACGACTGCTTCCGTTGCCATGAATATTTTTTAGGGAGTATTTTGTTTTATCATGTATTTCAACGACAGAACATCGCAAATCGTAGAATATTTTATTCCAACAATATACTAAACACAAAAATACCGTAGAATTAATTTTGATTATTACCTAACCTAACCTCAACAACCAGCTATAATTTTCACGATCAGTTAAAGCAACAAACTTAATTTTTATCAACTTGTAGTAGCACAGTTACGTTCTGGATACCTTGTATATTTTGGGAAAACATGAAATAATAATTTGAATCATTGAGTAACTAACATATTAAATCAGTATTTTCGTCAGTTTCCATTTTTATTATGAACGTAGTCTAATTTAGACTAATATATACCTTTCATAATTAATAATTTTTTTCGTTATGTGAAAACATAAACTTAATCTGTAATAATTCATTATCATTGCTGTTGTTGCCCTTTAGAACTATGTCTTATTGATAGCGTTTAATTTTGTAATACGCTTTATAAACGGAAAACAAGAGTGAAAACGGAACTGACCCTTCTAAGGGTGGTTACTTGAAACATGGCAGACAATTAACGAGTGCAATAAAGTTTAATGTTAGGAAATTAAACAAAAGGGTTACTCCCCCTTGTTCGACTAATGAATGACATTGCCGGGTTAAAACCCCCAAACTAACGTCGAATGCACAAAGTCAATATTTTCTTATACAAGATATCCTATTTTCTATTGATTGATAAACACATCAAGTATAATGTATTGTGCAACATCAGAATGAAATTATTTTAAGAAGGGACAGTAAAATCTGGTTATAACGACGACGAAGGGGCTGACGAAATTCTGTCGCTATAGCCGACGAACGCTGTAAGCAATAATAGAATAATATACCTAATACAATAATAATACCTACAACGGTGTATCTAAATGCGAACTAAATTAACAAAATCCGTAATTTCTTTTCGACGATGATGTAGCTTCCGTTGTAATGATTGAACAGTGAAATAATTTAATGGAATTGAACTAAATCTAACTTAAACTCGGTCTTCCGGGTGTTATATTTTACAGTCCTACTAATCGCCAGATTCCACCATCGGTGGTATAAAAGCATACGTTGTATATACAGAAGTTTTATCTGGGTTAACAAACAAAACTAATCAAAAGTGCATAAAAAATAGTTGTTGTATGCAGACATACGTTATAAACGGAGTCGATATGAACGTTATATACTATATCTACTCAAAGTTCATTATAAAAATATAAGCATAATGTTAAGGATGTTTGAGAGCTATGTCAAAATGCTACAAGACAAATAAAAATTTGGAAGAACGTTCCTTATTCAATTCTAAAACTCCTGTAAAAATTACAAATCGATTCACTAAACCGTTAAAAAGTTATTGAAATTTTAAAAAATTGTAATTTTACACGTCATTTTATGGAGATTCGTTAACCGAACAGATTAAATTTATTTTTATTAACAGAAAAAAAGCTACCAGAAATTTCAAACTTTTATAATAAGTAACTTGAACTCTGGAGAATCACTTTAGCGTAAGGTTATTCAAATTCATTAAATGGTTATCGAGGAAAAAATGAAAAATTAGCTGAAAATCTCGTTTTTACTTGATAATATTTATAATTGTCTGAAATAAATGCAACTTTAAAGTTTTGATTATTATTTAAACATATTAAAAAGTTTTACGCTCATTATTAATAGAGAATGAAACTAAATATTTATTTGTTTCGAAGTTGAAATCAAGGCATATTCACTGCTAAAAGTCAGTTAAAAATTTTCCATATTATTCGTTATTTCTTATTTTATTCAAAGTTTTTGGTCAAATTGAAATTAAATATTTTTTTGTTTCGAAGTTGAAATCAAGGCATATTCACTGTCAAAAATCAGTTAAAAAATTTCCATATTATTCGTTATTTCTTATTTTATTCAAAGTTTTTGGTCGAATTCCAAATTTTCTCTCGAACCGTATACTTTTTTTTAGTGTAGATAGTATTTATTTACCTCATGATATGCTGCAAAACCTAATTAATCACGAATTGCTAATTTTATGTACTCTTGCCTCCGATTGTACCTCCCAAACATCCTTAATATACAAAGAAAGTTTGAGGTACAACAGTGATTTTTGTCATTTTACTTTTTCTTGAAACAACTACATTTATCCACCCTATACAATTGCATCGTATAATGCAATACATTTCTTTACACTCTTCCTGTTCATTTTTTATCCGTTTCACTGGAATGCGATTTTTCATGCACGTGAAATTAAGTAGAAGCAATTTTCCCCATTTCAATTTCGTGGATCTTTTGCCCATTTATCGCCTGATTATCTGGCGTACCTTTTAGCGGTCTCGAATATTTCTAGTCCCTAGCAGCTTTATACATAATTTAAGTTAAAACCACCTTTTACTAGGAAAGAACTTTGGCCGTCTGAATTGTAAGATTTAACACATAAATTTCGCACGATGTAGCGGTGCTTATTTCCCCGAAGAGCAATAAATATGGATTTAGAAGCAAAAGTCGTTAAGGAAATCGACGTAATGTGCACCTATGTATATGTATCAATATCCATACATCTGGAGGTATTCGATTCATTTCCATCGATACAGTTAGATAATTCAGCCCATTGTGCACTTAGATATAATAACTTCTATCTACAGTTGTATACAAACCCATAAAAAAAAGTCGTGGTGGTAAAGGTCTAGATGATGCCCCCACCCCCTCGGGGGGGATCGAAAGGGGAGGTCGCCCCCACCACTGAACCATAAAAAGTTCGTGGCTGTCTCACCCCCATAAAAAGTTATGGGGGTTCAAAGTTAATAAATATGCCCATTTTTATACATTTCTAGGCGTGTAAATATTTATATAGTCATTCTTAAACAATATTCAAAGGTAAAACTAATGAAAAATACATAAAAATATTGAGAAAGTTATATAAAACATTATTTAAATATCTTTATCAATAGGGTAGGTTAGGTTAGGTTATCGGGTTTTGTTCAAGTGTCCACCCTCTTTCGATCCCCCACCTCCACCCGCTTGAAAATATTTTTTTATTGAATTTTATTTAAATTATAGTGCATGAAAATTGTCAAAATAATCAACTTTCAACCTCCATAACTTCTTATGGGGTAAGACCGCCGCAAACTTTTTATAATTTTACTCAGGTGACCACCCTCATTCGATCCCACCTACCCCATCATCTAACCCCCACAACTTTTTAAGGGGGTGAGACCGCCACGAACTTTTTATGGTACAGTGGTAGGGGAGCCCTCCTCTTTCGATCCCATCCCCGAAGGGCCATCATCTAGACCTTTACCGAAGTACGTGTCCAACCAGTCTTAGGACTGATGACCTTATGATGATGATGATGATTGCTAAATAAATTGGTGAGTCCCAGCACCTCCACCATATCATACATAAATACCTACATAAGCCAATTTTATATATAATTTTTAATTTATTTAATTTAACATAACTGACGTATAAGTTGTATAATTTAGAATAATTCAATCAACAACTAATTCAGCAACTTAATATTTATAAACAGACAGATATAGTTTAATTAAAGCAAAAGTGAAACAATAATGTATTGACAGTTAACAAGTAATTAAATAATACAATAATAATATTTTCCTACCTTGTTATTTTATCCTATGTTCTTGGGATTACGTAGAAATTGACTGAAAAACCTTCAGTATGAGTAAAGACGACCGCCCGTCTCACCGCCCTGCCTTACTCGCTTCACGTGGTTGATTGTTCGGACTTTTTTTATCTAAGAATCTAAGCCAATCTTACAATTGATACATAATTAATCACTAACTATTAGGTATTAATAATGGAAGAAAACACTTTAACAAAAACGTATTGACGCTAAATTTTCTAATGAAATTTAATTAAAAGCATCTTGTGCAGGATGAAAAAAGACGTTATTTATGTATTCGTCAAGCGGCGTGCTGTAGCGGTCCCTTCCGCTCTATGCTACGGCTTTGCACCACAACATAGGTTGACGGGGTTGTTCGCCTGATAGTAATAATATGTGGGGTACATCACGCCAGTACCTGATGGGCCAGTGTGTACAATGACGATGCTGTTAGTGCCTTACCTGTGTAGTCACCCTGTGTGTAGTCGTAGTAAGAGGTGACTATCAAAGTTGTGGTTCTGAGAAGAACCGATTTATAATATCGTTGGATACATTATCTGTATTATTGATGATTGGCACAAAATCACAGCTTCCAAGGGTTGACGCTTTATCAGCGTTCGAATAATAGCGAGCCTGGTGTTAGACTAATTTATTCGAATATTTACAGGATATTTATACAAATTTATTTACATGGTTTAAATGGCAAAGAACATTTCAGCATTTTACATTTGTGTATGTATTTGCCGTTGATCTAGTTAGTCGCAGTGTGTCGCGACCTAACTAAGTCTGCACAAATGTAGACGCTTAATTGGTACACAACAATAAATGTTTTCTTGCTATACCGAGTGTTCCCACACCTGATTTATCTTGACGTAGAATACCTTAAAACCCGACAAAAGTGACTAAGCCTTCTGCAACTAATGTCGAACGAATTAAAATCTAAAGTGATTTCCAATTTTACTTAAGCTCTCTCATAATGGTATTCATTCGTTGTATTTTTGGCGTCACAGAACTGAACAGAGTATCAAACATATCCGTAGTCATTCGTAGAGCATTTTTATATTCGTCTGGATCTTCATTGCGATATTGCGAAGTTCTCCTAAAAGAAACGCGTATGCCACGTTAATTTCTTTTTCTTTTCCAAATACATTTTTCTAGCAAAACTTCTGTTAATTTTAATACTTCGTTTAGTACAAATTTCCAAACCAATAACTGTTTCAATCAATTTGAATTCTTTGTACCTTATTGTTAGTCCTACCATCATATAAACCGCTCCAGCTGATCTGAATGTTCCCTAAGCTTTTATTGAAAGTATATTAGTAATTTCTTCTGACACTATTATCTATATATTTCAAAAAATTAATACTGCAAATAATTGAAATTCCTCTTTCAGAAAATTTCTGAACAACGTTTCTGATTAAATCAGCTCAAGCTGTTCCTTTCAAATTTCGCAGTCCCTTTTCAACTTCTTTCAGGAATCGATTTTTGCTTCTTTGAATTTCTTATTTAAAATTCCTCCTATTTACTTACACAGTTGAAGGAATAGATCCGATTTGGTTGAGCTACATGGCACTTCGCAATTTCTGTCTCGGTCCTGCACCAGTAGAGTCGTATTGAAAGTGAAATCGAAGCTGATGCTAAATCTTCTTCGGGATTCAAGAGGAGCTCTTGGAGTGCTAAAACTGTTGCCAGTTCGAGTCGAGTTTCGCAGAACGTTAAAGAAAAAAAGCCATTAATACTGATTTACTAAATCCCCTCGTGTAGAATTGTCTTTTATACCCTCCTATTTTTAGAAAAAAAAAAAGTGGAGATACTGTCGTGTTAAAATCAATGAAAAGGACTGCATGTAAACTTGTTGCCTTGCTCTTTACGTATTTCATAATGAATAGTAAAATATATACAGTTGAGGTTACGCGAAAAACTGTAAAAGTGTTTGAGAATTCTTGAAAATAGAATTAATTGCAAAAATTTTGTATTCTAGTACTAACTAAATGAAATTATCTTGCGTCATTTTTAAAAATTAGAATCAATAAACAATTAGCCACAATGTTTGGCTTGTAAACTAATTTTTTAACAATAAAATTACAAATACTAATACTGTTGAAGCTAACTGACGATATTCTCTTGCTGAATACCGAATTATAATAAGATACATATAAGCTTAATGTGACTGTATTATTTGCAGCGAACAACTTTATTTCTTCTTATAAGCATATTTTTCATCTGTTACAGGCGAAATTCAATCAACTGGACACCTAAATACCACAACTATATTTTAAGGTAAGATTACACAAAACTAAACCTATTAAAGACAATAAATCAGTATAGGTATGTAGACAGATTAGTAAACACCATTTAGAAATATTTTATAGAAGAACTTATTGTTATAAAAGGCGGTTTAATAATGATATGTAGCTTAACAATTAGTCAGATTGGATATGTGCGTTTGTCATTGAACAATTTGGCATTAGATCATGTACAATCAGTAGTAGATAAGACTCCAGTGGCGTTACAATAGGCTATCAGAACGGGCAAAATGCTACGTACTCCCGACCTGAGAGACCCAGTCCGAGATACCTAACATTTATTATAAAATTTGGTGGAAGATATTAATTTTGTATTGAATCAATTTAAGTTAAGTATTAACTCAAAAACATACACTAATTACAAATAATAAGTTACCAAGATTGGAACCCAGACCTTAGACTGGTTGGATAAAAAAAACTTTTGGGTGTTTCATTCCCACCAGCCAGTAATGCTGGTGGGCGGGCAGTCCCTTCGTACTATGCCGGAAGGTAGGCCGGAAGGCCCTCTTCAGCCTACTTTCAGGAATCGTGGGAATGGGTGGGTGGTGGTTCGGGTGAGAAAGATGAGGCGGACGAAATGAAAACAAAAGAGAGTGAAAGATTATATGTGGAATATTACTGCCTCAGCATTTGCCTAAGTAATCCAAGAAAACCACAGAGAAACTTGGACCAAGGCAGACGGACCTGGAATCGAACCGGCGTCCTCCCGAATGCTAAGCAATGGTCTAGACCTCTAGGCCATGCCGCTCGGTCATGGTTGGATACGCACCTCCACTCTTTCCTATCCTGAGCTAAACTTCGCATTTCCGTAAAACTGGAACATCCCACATCCTTAACTATTTGCGAACAGTTATCTAATGTAAGTCTACCTCTACCCCTCCTAACTCCTGTTTCTGCTACTAATATGTCTCTGACCAGCCCTTCATGCCTGAGAAGGTGTCCTACCAACTTATCTCGCTTATTTCTTATTGAATTCCATGATGACTCCCGTTCTTCTATTCATTCTTGTACCTCCTCATTTCTAATATTGTGACTTTTTTATATTGAAGGAGACTCAACCCTGTGCTAGCCTCTGCTTTATATCCCTACTAGTCCTTCCGTCCTGACTTACTCAACTTCCTACAGGGAGAAAACTAAATTTTTATGACAACGCAAAAATTACAATTTTCGATTGTAAATGACTGAATTTGACGTACAAATTGTAGAATTTATTAGGTAACTTGTAATAATCTCAATTTTGACATGTTTCTTTAAAAAATATTTCAAGTTCCTTAATTATTACAATTAAATTTCTAATATCAACTAAAATACCTGGTAAATTTATTTCGCCTAGGATTTTATTTTTTTAAATTAGTGTCCAAATTATAATTTTTATTATTTTCGCATAAATTGTAAATATCGCTTTACTATTTAGGTAAATTTCCCTTTTTCCTTTTTTCCGTGTAAATACCTAAAATCAGCCACCTGTCTAATTCTTCGCTTCCTATCTTTATATTCTCACTTTCCCTACTTTTTATTCCCTTGAAACTACAATGTGAAGGTTTTTTATATTAAGGGAGGACCCCATCCAATGAATTTGCCACGCAGGCCTCAGATGGTACGGTTACGCCACTGAGTTTAGAAAAACACATTCAAAATATTAGAACACACTGTTCCAATTATATGTGTTTAAAACTACAGTAGTTCAACATAAAAGAATGTTCAAAAATAAGTTAATAGGTATCTCTATATAAGCAGTAAAACTTTAAAAGTCTGAAGATGGTTAAATAAACCGAAACGTTACAAAAAACATAAAATTATTTAATTATTTGACCGCCACCATGGAAAAAACAATATAATTTAAAAGTAACAGTCAGGAATCTAACTTAAATTTAAACCTAAATATCTGCAGAATTGGTACTTTGGAGAGTTTACAAGATTACAATTTAGATAAGGCCGTTTAATTCAGATTTTCGGTTTCCTGTCGTAGTCGATAAAGAAGAGAAATTGCGGATTAGTCGACTCCACATCTGAAAAATATTGCCAATAGTCTCATCAAACAAAAATCCCATTTCTGTATTTGATTTTTAAGCTAGTCGTTATTTGCTCGAATTTAACGCCGCACGACTACCAGCTTTAATTGCATTGCTGATTATAATTTAAAATCACATTTAATCTTGTTCGACGAAAGCAATCAAAAGATGCGGAAACAATTCACCTTTTTCAATCTCTGTTCAGAACAGTAATCCGGATTTAAATTACAATTAAAAAAAGAAGTAAATTGTTAGTCATCAAAAACTAATGCCTATTTGGTTTTATTTAGCTATAATGCGACTGTTAATTCAACATTCTTTATTTCACTACAATCATTGGAAGATTTCTTTTTAATAGAAATTATAAGTAAGTGATGGCGAACATCCGCTATCTTTTAAGAGCATTTTAAAGTCTTCATAGAAGTTCTTAAATTGATAATTTTATCGATAACTTGAAATAAAATTTTTATTTATATTCAGCTTGTTCAAAATTTCTTTCAATTATGGAAAATGTATATTATCTATTAAATATCCTAGCAAACAAAACCACTTAACTATTTTTTAGTTCTCAATTATGAATTGCTGAATTTTTAATTTTACAGAATTGTAAGGAAAAGAGCGATTTTCAATCGCAATGAACTTCCTTTAGTAGAATAAAACAGTTTCTGAAAAGTTCAGTTAAAATAACTTCGTAATTTACTTTCCACAAATTGTTCTGAAACACAAGAGCTTCAGGCACAACCAGTATAAATGATACACTTATTAAAGTACAGCCAAAATTTTATTATTTCTTTTAATTACACCTATTGAATACTTGCATTGAAACAAATATGTACCTACGTTATTTATTAAGGTGGTATAATTTATGAATTTTAATATCAAGGACAATAGAGTAAGTACTAATTAGTGATGAGCTTCAGCTTTCAGGAACTCATTGTATTTTGTTTCTGTCATCAGTTCTTCTGTTTCTTCTTCATTTTCTATCTCTACTTTAAATAGCCAACCTGAAACAAAAAATCAGGTTTATATTTATACCTATTCATTGCGCTAATAGGTTTTTAAGTCAATAAGAAATAGTCGAGATAGGTTGGTAGGACACCTTCTGAAGGACTTGTCAGAGACATGTTAGAGGCAGAAACAGGAGTCAAGAGGGGTAGAGGTAGACCTACAGTAAATTACATACTCTTTGCAAATAGTTGAGGATCTAGCTTTAGGGAAGTGCGAAGATTAGCTCAGGATAGAAAAGAGTGAAGGTGCCTGTACAACCGGTCTTAGGATTGAAGACTTTATGATGATGATGAATTTTGATTGAATCTGTCGAAATTTTTGATTTTCATGAAAATTACTCTTTATCATACTGGGAAGTTATTCGTGTGGACCTTAAGGGTCGCACCAGTGATACGACACACATAGTTCAAACCCACTCCACGGACTACTTATGGCCTACGCAATTATTACAATAAACATATTTAACTATTTTAATGAAAATTACCTTTATCGTAGCACGACTTATTTATCAATGACGGAGTTTTTTCAACTTCGGTATTTTTTTCTACAACACGTCCTGATACAGGACTGTAAACTTCACTGGCGGCTTTTACGCTTTCTAGGGCTCCACATTCATCTATAAGCACAAAAAAATTAAAATCGAATAAATGTGTGAAAGAAAATTATTGTGGGTGCATATTGAAATTTGCAGGTATCACTAAATAGTATAAAACAAAGTCGCTTTCTCACTGTCTGTCCCTATGTATGCTTAAATCTTTAAAACTACGCAACGGATTTTGAAGCGGTTTTTTTTTTAAAGATAGAGTGATTCAAGAGGAAGGTTTATATGTATAATACATGCATAATATAATAAGGAAACACTGATAATTTTAGAGATTTCTAATGTGAAATAAACACATTTTTTGCGCTTACATTGCAAACGCTGGCTGAACCCTACGAGATAGATCAAATTAATGTACTACAATATTGTACATCTTAAAAGGGTCTACAAAAAAGTCCGGGATGGTATATGTCTATCTCTTAGGGATAACCCACAATAACCATTTTCATTCTTTACTTTTTATGAGAAATAATGACTTATTTACGAAGCGATTGTAAGCAATACAGCATTAATTCTTATCCAATTAAGTACCTTAAATACATTGTGCATTTAATATAGATCAATATGGCCCTTTGCAGCATGTAATTTAAATGAATATTTTCGAAGATATTCCAGATTTAAAATGCAGGGACATAAAGGGTGCGGCGGTACCGGCCGGTTTGTATTGTCTAATGACAAAAAAACTGAGAATGTTTTATTTAAAGACATTCTGCAGTATATTTAGTATGTTCAGGGGGTACCTTTTGATGATTTCCCCTTCTCGATAATAATCTAAACAAAACAAAAATATACACATTTAGTATCAGCATTGCACCCGTGCGAAGCTGGGACGGGTCGCTAGTATAATATAAATATAATTTATGGCAAGAGTATATATGTATATGAATATCCACTTTCAAATACCATTTTCCACTTGCTTCCCTCAGTTCAACAAACCTATATGTGGAAAACAGAGCCTAATGAGGGTAGTAAGTGTTCTATTTTGTTACAAAACCAACACCCATGTTTTGCGTCCCGTTGTAAGTCATCTTCAATGTACATTTTCTAAAATCATCCACTCACTTAACCATTTGAAAACAATTCATCTAACTTAAAAAAAAAACAATTTGAAATTAAAAGCCTCACAACGAGAAGCCACACGTTGGTTTTGGTATAGCAATAGAATAAAAATCTAATCAGGCTCTCATTTCTGCAGGAATATTTTCATATTCTATTTTCAAATAAAATACAAAATATTATTCAAAATAACTATTTATTCTTTAGATAGAATATTCATCATTATTTTTATGTGATAGAATTTTTGGCCTTGGTAAATAGTTAAACAAATACGTCGGGTTTGTTAAATTGATACAACTATTCGATTTAATAGAAATGTTGTGATTTGTAATCTATTGAAGCATGTGTTTATCTTTAGTATAGCTTAAATTCAAATGGTCAACAACAATTCAATACAAATAGCAATTTCGACATAAGTTTCGAAAATTTGAATCTACATTTTTATTTTTTATTTTTCATAAAATGGAGATCAATTTATTGAACTATCAGAAACGTTACCTTTACCGAAATCTTTGTAACCTTTATATTATCGCACTTAAAAGTTATTTTTATCATAATCTTTTGAATGTTACGTACTGTCTCCTACATTTCGTACATTATCTACTTAATTTTTATCAATGTATTATTTTTAAACAATTTCATCCTGTTAGCTTGATTTCTTAAGCGGATTCACAATTTATAAACATTGCCATACCTTAAAAGCGAATCATAAATGACTTATCTTAATGTTATTTTAAGTCAAATTTAAGTTCAACATTCACAAAAATCAGCACGTGTAAAGAAAGAGCTAAGCACGTTCCTGAAAAATACTCACCTCCTTGTTTTATAACTGAGTCCACCTCTGGCAGCTGAACGTAGACTACATCCCCTAGAGCATCCTGTAATCAGTCAAAATTCTAGGCTAAGACTTTTTGTATGGATCTTTTACGCTGCTTTATCAACATCGATTCTTAATATTTACCTGAGCGTACTTTGAGATGCCGACAGTTCCAATCTTACCATCCACAGCCACCCATTCGTGCTTCTTAGTGAAAAATCGTTCTGTAAAATCGAAAATGTTTTTACTGAATTCGCTCACCGATTTTCTTTTGTCGTACCTGCAAATGTTGTCTTTGAAGTACTAATTAATCTCACTTTAAAAAATGGTCTGTACTCGTATCCATTTTTGCAATCGTTTAATAAAAACCGTTTTAGAGCACTTCGACCACCACGAGATATTCCGCGAGAAAAAACCATTGTCGCGTTAGTCCTTCATACACATTCGACGAATGATTGGAAATAAAACTAAACATTTTAGTGATAACGGGTTACGTAGAGGTCATGCGGGGGGTCACAATGTATATTTAGGATTGATTAGTCCACATACAGATATGTGTGTATTAATTAGAATTTTATTTCATAAATCTTTGTCGTGGATGGTACTCAACGCGCTGCACACGAATACTTTTACGTATGAAAGGTCAGATTTTTGTTTGTCTTATTAGATATTAAATGTACATATGTGTATGTTGTAACAACGTAAGTTCGCTTTTCCTCGTTGATCGCTTAATTGTGGAAAACAAACAACTTTATTTTCGAACGCAAATAATTTGTGTACTTGCTTAGTTAGTAGTCTGTAAAAGTTCAACATTTATGTAATCGAATGTCAGCAAAATATGTCTTAGAATTAAAGGTTATTATTTGGATCATGTATGAATAATAATCAGCCTTTGCCCATGAGATCGTCCGTATGGAATTCCTTTCTTTTTGTTAAGTAGATATAGAAGAAAAAGTTTGATCAGTAACTACCGTACCAAGTTAAAACACAAATTTAAACAATAAGGGTATGCGGTAGACTTGACGAGATATAGTTGGGACTTTCAAAATTGGCAATAAAACTGTCACATTTACTTTTTTCGATCAACTTACTACCTGGAATAGAGCGGTTGCTGACAGAACGCCTACTTTTACTCACGACAGACGTTATAATGAATATCGTAAACATAGAAAAGAGATGTCAGGTAGGAATTGCAGCGGACACTAATAAAGAAAAAGGAATAACATTAATGTATAACAGAAAGAGATGCAGTCGAGCAAAATACAAGCAGTTACCAGCATCAGACTTTAAAGAAAGTTAACATTCTCAGGCAGTTATAAAAGCCGACCCTGTTTTTTTTGCGTACCTAATCAATCTCTAACAGCTGCCCCGTTTACTATTATTTTTTCTAACTTAACAAGGGCGTGTTCAAAATGCAGCAAATGACTACAAATAAGATACGTTCACTTTCACAGACAATTTATTGCAGAGTTTGCCAATTTTGATTGTCCCAACTATACCAACAATGTGTAATATTTGTAATACTAATTTACCTTCAATTTGCAAGTTTTGATTAATTTTTCGTCGGTTTTATCAAGGGAACTACATAAAATTCACTTAAGAAAATTTCTTCCAATGTTAATTACATTGTAATTATACTACTTACGGAAGTGTAATTTTAACAAATTTAAATAAATATGCAATACGGGGAACTAAGTTTGAGGAAGTTTTTTACTTATTCTTAAGTAAAATAAAAGGGTACAATTGATCCAATTTGGATCACATATAATAAACAAAAGAACGAGTGTTGTATTTTAAATACTTTATTTAAATAAAAATCATAATCATAATCATAATTATAATTAATAACGGCGCGTATTTCACGCACCATTTATATACGCATTAATAAAACAACTCGAATACTTTATTAATAAATATTATAATAAGTAGTACATTATACAGTTCCTCGTGGTTACTTTAGAATATTAAGACGTGAGCAATAATTTGTATCCCTTTCGCGGAGGGGTGGGGGGGGGGCTTGGAGGGTGAGACCGTCATCTATTCCGGTCGGTTGTTCTCCCTCTCACGTTTCAGAAATTACTTGACATTCTTCACTATTATATTTCAATTATTATGAGCATTAATATAAATAGTAATTACTTTTAACTGTTGTAAACACGAACTGCTACTGTGTATTTGACATTATTGATTATTACAGTGGGCGCATGTCGATAATAATAATAATAATAACAATAATAATTAATATATTGTGTTGGTTCAGTGAGTGTTTGTGTGTATTATGCCTTCGTAGAAAATGAGTGTATTGTATAGAAGTCGATTTATTTTATAATATTGCTTAGAAAATGTTGCACTTCGGTATTTATTTCCAGACCAATTCCTATAGATTCAAGAAATTCTTTAACCGTCAAACTGCCGTCTTCAAATATTTAAACGAGACATACTGTTGACGAAATGAATTAAGTGCACAATTTATTGTAGATAATTTTCGCAGATAACTACGACAGCAACAATATTTTGTTCAGATATTATTTGATTTTATTATCATTTCAGTTTAAGCTAATGCTTTGTGAAAAGAACGTCGACTATTTTTATTTCGTTTTCGTTGTAGCAAAAATGAAATAACCGAACAATCCTAAAAAACACCGATGTTATTTCTATATCTCTGGAACTGGTCTGTCTCTTAGTTCAAGTGCATTGGCCTAAAATTTGAATAAAAATATGATTTAAATTTAGGATTTATTAAAAAAGAAAAATCACTTAATAGAGAACAAATTAATTAAAATAACCAAACTAATCTAACCTAACATAACCAGAAAGTAATTACTAGGAATGCACCGGATACTGATTTCGCCCGGTGCCAGATAACGGTTGCTGTGCTGGGTATCCTGCCGGTACCCGGAAAGACCACTACAGTTAATGGTTCTAATCTTCGTTGTGGTAATCTTTCCCACTAAATACTACCCTCACTAACGTCCCAAACAACATTAACATCCGTTCAAAAAGTCGTTTAAACACTAAACCAATGACATTTTAATTCTTATTTGACGGATTTTTAACGGGATGGTTGATTTGAAACCGTTGAAATGAGCCTATGTTTATGAACATTAAAGGTCTGCAAAATGGTAAAATCTTATCGTTAGTCAAAACCTGATAGGTATACCAACAACAGGAAAAGGTAAACACAAAAACTATATCGAAATAACAAGAAACTGAGTTTAGTAATCCATAAACATTAAATTATTATTGCTGGTGTTTACTTTTTCTTTTTCCTTTGGTAGAATTACACGGTACTGGCAGGTACCTGACATCATTATCCGGTACCCTGCCGGATCCTAAAAAAAAATACTGTCGGGTACCAAATCCAAAGTGCGTACCGGCTTAGCTCTAGTAATTACCAAACTGACTGTTTAGTATTAAGAAAAGTTTAAGTTAGATTCCTGACGTTTATTATTAAATTATGTAGTTTTTTCCAGGTTGGCGGTAAAATAATTAAACAACTGTATGTTTTGTAACGTTTCGGTTTATTCAACTATCTTCAAACTGAAAAAAATTTGTTCTTTAATAGTTAAATAACATACCTTTTGAAGTGTTACTGCTTGTACACAGATATTTTATTACAATAATAATTGTAATTCAAATTGTACAACTCAGTAACACTCTAAGAGTTATGTTCTTTTACTATTAATTATATCCATATTTTACAAACAAATGTGTAACACCTAACTAGTAGAACTATACGTAAAAAACAAATTTTTTTCAGTCTGAAGATGGTTGAATATGCCACCCTGGCAAAAACTACATATTTTTATAGGTACTGACCGTTTTGATTTCTGGTTAATGTTTTCTATGCACCGAAAATAAATTTAAAAATTGACCGTTTGTAGGCAATTCTTTTCTAATTTACTAATTATGTCCAAGGATGTTTTTTCTTCGTATAATATTTAATCAACCCTGGTATAGGTACAACACGTTGATCTTCTCACTTTATAGGCGAACTGTATCTCGCAGTGGTATATTCATTCACAAGAAATACTGATTTACAAACAAATCAATGGTTTTTATCTTATAATTTACATTTACTTGATGAAAACTTATTGCGTTGATTAGCATCAATTCGGTAAATTTCCATAAACTCCATTTAAACTGCTAATGAAATCGAGATGCGTGCGAAATATATGATAAGTTGAAATACATATAAGTTTATGGAAATTTACCAAATTCAAGTTTCATTATATAATAATTTCGCCTATATTTCGTCGAGCGTTGTTAATTGATAAGTTCTGAAATTTAATTGGAAAGTCAGTTTTGACTTCACTAACTTTTACTGAAAAACTAAACAACTGGGCAAAATTAGTGAAACCAAAGCGAAGTGTTGAATACTGACTCGGTACGTCAATAATTTATTTATATTCGTTGGGAAAAGCAATTACCATTTAAATAGTTTTTTGTTTGAATGCACTTGAACTTGTGATAATATGTGGTTGCAATAATTTGAGATGATGATTGATGTAGTAGTAGACGATGTAATTTTCCGTATTTTAACATTTCCAGCAGTTATTACACTACGGTATTATGTACAGTTGTCAATCGTTTGCAGAATCATTATTATCCGGTAAATTTTCATTTATTATGAATATATATATATATA
>NW_020442465.1:928959-931672 GCF_000699045.2 Agrilus planipennis
ATACCCATATAATATACAATCCTTAAATTTTTAAATAAAGTTGCTTTTTTAAATCAGTATAGTAGTAACATTTAGGAAGCACCTTTACATTCCGTTCAGTTCCGATTACAACAGAGAACTCTAATACTTCTTAATTCGTAATTTCTATCACTAGGTATAACGAACATTTACTCGGATAATAGCATTCTGATGGCATAAGATTTATTTATAAATTCAACCCCGTAACAAGCAAAATAATTGAAAACTAGACCAAACAAAAAGGTTTTCCTTGCATTCTAAAACTTTTTATTGGATGAAGATAGCATCATGATACTTATACTAAAATACGTTTAATAAAAAAATCTAAATATCATTGAAGCTGAAAAATTGCTTGTCTATTAATGATTTCGTAGAATTTGGAAAACTGATTTTGTTGGCCTAATATTTACAATAATAAAAATAACTGTAACTTGTAACAAGTAATTTAATTTTAATTTTATAATTATTACAATTCAACAAATTCAATAAATATCACATAAAAGAATCTCCGTGATCTTATTTAAACTCTAAAATATACCTTTACGTATTATAAATGACAACATTATATCAATTAATAATGTACTAACGATAAATAAATCGTTTGTTACAAATTGTTGTAGTTATAGATTGAAATTGTATAATTTGAAAAATATAACGTTTAATTATTATAATAAACACATTTCTATAGTTAGTAGGTTAAGAAGTTTACTGCACCATCAGTAAATGTGTCACAGTTGTCAAATTTTCCTAAAACTTTTGTGCAATTGACGTAACATTTTTTGTTTATAATATTTATAATACGAAAGCAGTAAGTCAAAATTAATTGCCAGTTTGGGCCTTGAGCGACAAGTTCAATAGCGGCTTCAAAATAGGATAATTTTTATTATTGCAAAAATATCTTTCTTGTGCATAACTCCTTTAAGCGTTCAATGGTTCAATCATAAAATTTTTAAAAATTGCTTAAACAATCTGTGCGAGCCTAATATAGTAATAATAGTCAGATTTAGTGGTTACTAACAAGTTCAATTATGTACAGACTTAAAAAAAAAACAAATTTTGATTTCAATAAATAATTGGATCAATTAGGAAATTTATTCTCATTATAATTGGAGATAAAGTTTTATTCCTTAAAAAAAATCAATCAGTAGGTTCTTACAGTAAAACTTATCTATAGTGAACTATGATTTGCATGAACGTTAGTTAGTTTTATAAAAATTGGAATGCACCAAAAGAAAGATTCGTATTTGTAATTGTTATTATATCTATCAAATAATTTAAACATTTGTTTTGCTAGTTATACGGAGAAAACTAAATTTTTATGACAATACAAAAATTACAATTTTCGATTGTANTTGAAACACACGAAGCACACCGGAAACACTATTCGAGAGTATTTGTCTATATCCGATGGCGTGATGCCGTACAGTTTATTAATGTCTTTACCCGGATGAATTATGTGTTGCGGGATGGGCGCGCCGGCTTCCTCATCGCCACCCCTTCCGCCGTTCACGGTACTCTCCAAAGTGCCACCCTTGCTGTGAACTTTAGGATCGTGTACCTTAAAACGTACCTCCTGGAACAAAGGTTCCTCCTAAGCAGTATCCGCGATGTAACATTTTTGCATCACTTATTCTATATGAACAAAGGCTCATAGAGAATGGGACAAAGATGAGATAAAACTGTGAAAATTGATTGTTTAAAGCAATATAATGTGGCACAATCAAACAGCTTTTTTTGATGTGCAAAACACTGTGCATGGCAAGACACTGTGCATGGCAAGACACTGCGCATGGCAAGACACTGCGCATGGCAACACACTGTGCATGGCAAGATACTGCTCATGAAGAGACACGAAGTCGCTGATTAAGTTTCTTAATTAAATCATCATCGTTCTTCATCTTAACTAATAAAACACTTTCAGACAAAAGTAAAATTGATTTGAAGGAAAAAAGATAGTCTATTTGAAACAAAAATAACTACATTGAAAAAATAGTAGTAAAGTATCACCAGAAACAAGAACAAATTAATAGTTACTAAAAAATTATTTTCTGTTAGGATCTGAATTGAGTGGAGGTATATTTGTTCCAAATAGGTTGTTCATCCGTTTCATTTTAAAATCAGATTCAATTTTTTAAGAATCCTTTCCCTTTTTTGAAAGTAGGTTGTAAAGAATGCTTTTATAAAATCTACATATATCATTATAGACCAGTTTTACTGCACTCATACGTATATTGTTTGTAGTTTGGAAAGAAAATTTTCTTGTAATAAATGCACAAGTATGTTTTTGTGAGAAGTATTTTCCAGCTAAAGCAAACTAAAACTAAAAAAAAGATACAATTTTCCATCATAGAAAAGCATGTATAAGTAATATAATAATTATTCAGTTAACTACTTATAGATACAGTAATAAATTTTGTTATGGGCCGCTTCAAGGAAAAACCCGATTAGTTAGTCGAAAGCTCCATGTAAAATAGAGCAAGGGTCGTACTTCAAACGGAGCTTAATTTTTCGACATTTACCCTCTCTACGAAATAGTATCACTTATTACGCTTTATCTAATTGGTTTCTTGTTTGGTTTTTTTTTTATCATTAATTATACGTTATGTATATACAATATTCGCTATACCTTTTTACAGTAATTTAATTAATAATAATAATAGTAATTAATAATAATAATTAATCATAATTATAATAA
>NW_020442465.1:932334-934167 GCF_000699045.2 Agrilus planipennis
TGAGCTTGCGGAGGTCAGGAGCTGCGAGTGATGTGGAGAGGATTAATCAGCTGAGCTTGCGGAGGTCAGGAGCTGCGAGTGATGTGGAGAGGATTAATCATTATAATAATATAATATTAGTCTACGAGCATTATTTGCTCTACCTATGCATGTATGTATTTGTTTTATTCTTTCATTTTAATACAACCTTACAAGGACTATCCTACAATTTAGAATTTCGTTTCGCCGTGCCGTTCTAATAACAATAAATAATAAAAAATAATAATCGTAATAATAATTATCTGTTGTTTACGTACAATACACGACGACGGCTCGTGGTTGAAGGTGACTCCCTGAATGACGAAACAGGGGCGTCGCGACGGTGCTTGGAACTATCTACGTGCGCCATGGCTGGTGCCGAAAGTACAAAAACGGGAACATATATACAAGCTAATTGTAAGCTAGGTTTATAGGTTAGGGTTACGTGGTATAAAATATATATCATGTATGTATGCATGTATGTATGTATGTATTTATGTATATTAACAAGAGATAAACTCTAGTGAATGAAGTAGAAATATAGCTGCACTTTCTATTTATCTGGTTTGAACACTATTTTAGTCGGTTTTAAAGATAGATAGAAGCAAATATATGTAGGATTACGTAAGTAGTTTACAAAAACCCCTTTTTGTTGTACATTTTTATGTACAAATCTTTGAAATATAAAAGATTTTACCCTAACCGTCCAACAAACAAATCTTATCAGTTTATTTACTTTTACTTGTGAGTGTTAATTATTATCGGCTAATTAATTAAAGTTTATTCTTAATAGTCAATGTTCGGTTTATAAATGAAGAATTTCAATTGTCACTGGCGAAATTAGACACAGGTTTTGCTTGGATGCCACAAACAGTGGACAACATCAAAATCAAAAAAATCTTACTAAAACAAAAAGCGTGGCTCTGTACCAAAATTCGAGCTGGAAGACTGACGACCCCTAAACTTAATCAGGCATGTCTACGTTTACATTCTCTAAAACCGGACCCAGAATTACTCCATAAAAGATCATTTTTATTTAACGAAGGCCGTTCTTCTTCGCTTATAAAGGAAGCGAGTCAAAAACGGCAAAAAACAGTAAGTATTTAATATTTTCAACACCCTGTGTTCCCTTTTCATCAGTAATTTCCCTAGATAAAAATGTTCAGTCTCTCAGAATATTTCAGAGTCATTCAGCGCCTCTGAGAGCGTCTCTCACAGTCTCTCAGTTACTGCCTAGGTGTTTTTATAGATCTCTCACAGTTTCTGTATGAGAGACTCGAACGATAAAATTGTTAATTCAGAGATTCGAGTCTCTCGTTCAGAGACTGGATACGAAATGAGGAACTCTCTATGAGCGACTCGAGTCTCTCGTTCAGAGACTGGATACGAAATGAGGAACTCTCTATGAGCGACTCGAGTCTCTCGTTCAGAGACGCTTAACAGTATTTTGAGAGTCTCTCGACAGTCTCTCTCAGCGAAATCGGAGAGACTCGATGAGTGACGGAGACTGGAGTCTCGCTTTCAGAGACTGAGAGACTGAACATTTTTATCTCGAGTTGTACAACAAAGAGGGCTCTAACGGAACTAGAATAATCACGAGTTTTTTTTTTTTTCATTACTTAAGTCATCAGTTTCGCGATTCTACGCGGTGGTTGTGGGAGAAGAATATTGAGAAGACTAATTATGTACCTAAAATTGTGTAGTGGGATTTATACAAGATTTTCCTTCTTTCACACACATATACACACAGACACACACAATATTCATGCGTCCATCTCTCGTTTCGATTTGATAATAATAATAATAATAATAATA
>NW_020442465.1:934687-939885 GCF_000699045.2 Agrilus planipennis
CAATTTGCATGGCAAGACCTATGCATACCAAGTCACTGTGCATGGCAAGACACTATGCATGGCAAGTCACGGTGTATGGCAACACATTGTGCATGGCAAGATACTGCTCACGAAGAGACACTGCATTCTAGATATTGCGCATGGCAAGACTCTGTGCATGAAAAGACACTGTGAATGAGAACATTGCGTATGCCAAAACACAGTGCATAACGTGGCATTGCCCAGGCCAAGACACAGTACATCGCATGACATCGCGTATTGCAAGACAATTTGCATGGCAAGACCTATGCATACCAAGTCACTGTGCATGGCAAGACACTATGCATGGCAAGTCACGGTGTATGGCAACACATTGTGCATGGCAAGATACTGCTCACGAAGAGACACTGCATTCTAGATATTGCGCATGGCAAGACTCTGTGCATGAAAAGACACTGTGAATGAGAACATTGCGTATGCCAAAACACAGTGCATAACGTGGCATTGCTCAGGCCAAGACACAGTACATCGCATGACATCGCGTATTGCAAGACAATTTGCATGGCAAGACCTATGCATACCAATTCACTGTGCATGGCAAGACACTATGCATGGCAAGTCCCGGTGTATGGCAACACATTGTGCATGGCAAGATACTGCTTACGAAGAGACACTGCATTCTAGATATTGCGCATGGCAAGACTCTGTGCATATAAGACACTGTGCATGAGAACATTGCGTATGCCAAAACACTGTGCATAACATGGCATTGCCCAGGCCAAGACACAGTACATCGCATGACATCGCGTATTGCAAGGCAATTTGCATGGCAAGACCTATGCATACCAAGTCACTGTGCATGGCAAGACACTATGCATGACATGTCACTGTGTATGGCAACACATTGTGTATGGCAAGATACTGCTCACGAAGAGACACTGCATTCTAGATATTGCGCATGGCAAGACTCTGTGCATGAAAAGACACTGTGAATGAGAACATTGCGTATGCCAAAACACAGTGCATAACGTGGCATTGCCCAGGCCAAGACACAGTACATCGCATGACATNCATTACTTAAGTCATCAGTTTCGCGATTCTACGCGGTGGTTGTGGGAGAAGAATATTGAGAAGACTAATTATGTACCTAAAATTGTGTAGTGGGATTTATACAAGATTTTCCTTCTTTCACACACATATACACACAGACACACACAATATTCATGCGTCCATCTCTCGTTTCGATTTGATAATAATAATAATAATAATAATATTAATGGGTGACCAATTTTTCGACTTGGTTTTCTTCTTTTTCTTTTACTTGTCCGACTCGAGCAGCACTAAGTCGTCCGCCACAACGTCAGAGATGTGCAAATAAATAATCCAGTACATTAAGTTGAAACACACGAAGCACACCGGAAACACTATTCGAGAGTATTTGTCTATATCCGATGGCGTGATGCCGTACAGTTTATTAATGTCTTTACCCGGATGAATTATGTGTTGCGGGATGGGCGCGCCGGCTTCCTCATCGCCACCCCTTCCGCCGTTCACGGTACTCTCCAAAGTGCCACCCTTGCTGTGAACTTTAGGATCGTGTACCTTAAAACGTACCTCCTGGAACAAAGGTTCCTCCTAAGCAGTATCCGCGATGTAACATTTTTGCATCACTTATTCTATATGAACAAAGGCTCATAGAGAATGGGACAAAGATGAGATAAAACTGTGAAAATTGATTGTTTAAAGCAATATAATGTGGCACAATCAAACAGCTTTTTTTGATGTGAAAAACACTGTGCATGGCAAGACACTGCGCATGGCAAGACACTGCGCATGGCAAGACACTATGCATGGCAAGTTGCTGTGTATGACAACACACTGTGCATGGTAAGATACTGCTAATGAAGAGACACTTCATTGTGTACATTGCGCATGGCAAGACCCTGTGCATGACAACGTTGCGTATGTCAAAATACTGTGCATGACATGGCATTGCCAAGGGCAAGACACAGTACATCGCATGACATCGCGTATTGCAAGACAATTTGCATGGCAAGACCTATGCATACCAAGTCACTGTGCATGGCAAGACACTATGCATTGCAAGTCACGGTGTATGGCAACACATTGTGCATGGCAAGATACTGCTCATGAAGAGACACTGCATTCTAGATATTGCGCATGGCAAGACTCTGTGCATGAAAAGACACTGTGAATGAGAACATTGCGTATGCCAAAACACAGTGCATAACGTGGCATTGCCCAGGCCAAGACACAGTACATCGCATGACATCGCGTATTGCAAGACAATTTGCATGGCAAGACCTATGCATACCAAGTCACTGTGCATGGCAAGACACTATGCATGGCAAGTCACGGTGTATGGCAACACATTGTGCATGGCAAGATACTGCTCACGAAGAGACACTGCATGCTGGATATTGCGCATGGCAAGACTCTGTGCATGGCATGGCATTGCCCAGACCAAGACACAGTACATCGCATGACAAAGCGTATTGCAAGACAATTTGCATGGCAAGACCTATGCATACCAAGTCACTGTGCATGGCAAGACACTATGCATGGCGAGTCACTGTATATGGCAACACATTGTGCATGGCAAGATACTGCTCACGAAGAGACACTGCATTCTGGATATTGCGCATGGCAAGACTCTATGCATGACAAGACACTGTGCATGAGAACATTGCGTATGCCAAAACACTGTGCATGACACGGCATTGCCCAGGCCAAAACACAGTACATCGCATGACATCGCGTATTGCAAGAAAATTTGCATGGCAAGACACACTCATCGCATCATTTATGTACATATATTGCATGCCAGCTGTGATGTTTTTTTTTTAATGTTATGTCCCATTCTTTATAAACCCCAATATTAAATATTCAAACCATGATTGATTTCTGTTAGCAGTTTTGACAAGCATCCGATTAATAGTTACTACAAAGATTCTGATTTATGAATGAAGTATTAGAATTGATTCGAAATAATACCAGTAATTTTTTAAGAAAACGTTTCTCTTCTGCCTAAAATTTTGACGGAAACTTACTGTTTGCTTTGGAGCGTGGTCACTGTCGGGACCCCCATCCACGTTTAGTTTCTTTTGTTCGGCAATTTTCTGTATTGCCATAAAACGATTCTTTCGCATTTGAATCCTTTTAGCCATATATCCGACTGTTGCATATTCTACAAAACAAAAATTAAGTTAAGTCAAAACCTGCTTATGATGGTTCAATTCGGTCCCAAATCTGTTGAAGAGATTTTTTAAATAATTTACAAAGCTATTATCCAAATACGTGAAATTATTGTTACTCTAAAGAGGAAGAAGAATATTGTAGCTAAGATTGTCTCTGTTTACACTTGAATGAAGTTCCAAAAGGAAGTGACATATTTTTAGTGAGATGCCTTTAAGGGAAAATGAGGGCGTATAACAAGCTAATGTTTTCCGGAAGCCTGTTTAGTTCTACTTGACTTTTGTTGACTAATTCTATTTAGAAAGACACTTCACACCATTCGACCTTTACATGAGTACCGTACGGTGCTTCAAACAAAAATCGTAGCATCGTAAACTGCAGAAGAACAAAGAAAGCAGATGCATATTAAAGTGGAAAGAAGCATTTAATACTATCAAATATTTGTTACTTCAAAACAATGAGATTCATATTTTGAAGATTACAACGAGGGATTTTATTNGGTGCTTCAAACAAAAATCGTAGCATCGTAAACTGCAGAAGAACAAAGAAAGCAGATGCATATTAAAGTGGAAAGAAGCATTTAATACTATCAAATATTTGTTACTTCAAAACAATGAGATTCATATTTTGAAGATTACAACGAGGGATTTTATTTTTAAACTCAAGTACACAAAGCAATTTAACTGCTTCAAAAAAATTCAGAATTACTAAATAGTGCAGGTAGCAGTAAATATGTATAGATGGCAGCACACTGTCATTTTCTGAACGTTTATTCATCTTGTTTTAATGTCACAATCCACTATAGTTAAGAGCATAACATTCTTAATTTAAACGTGTTTGAGTACGTATTATCTCTATAGATGGCAGTTACTACGCTATCTGTGATTATTTGTTAAACATATTTTGTTTGAGTGACTTTGTTTCATTTGTTTTTGAATCTTAACAGTTGTATTTTGCGATAGAATTCTTCAATATCTAAAAAAAGATGACTTACCTAGCAAACTGGCGAAAACCATGACGAAACAGGTGCCCAAATAAACGTCAATCGATTTAACGTAAGAAATTTTGGGCAAGGCTGCGTTTGTTGAGGACATAAGAGTTGTCATTGTGAGTACAGTGGTAACCCCTAGAGCCACTCTAGCCGGTGTGGCGTTTCGATTTAGCCAGAAGCTTACCCAGGAAATAATAACTATTAAGCCGGACGGGATATAGATCTGTATGAGGTAGTAACCCATGGAACGAACGAACTGGATTTCACAGGCCAAACGAGAGTAGTTTCCTGTATTAAAAAGTATATACTTTTCATTAAAATAAAAAAATGATAGATGTCTGTTACCGGGTAAAAGGCTATTATAGAAGGGTCAGGTTAAGAAGACGAACCCGAGATAAATTATTACTAGATTGAAAGATATCTATTCCCTTGTCTTACTTCTGTCAGATCTATCAACATTAACAAAATAAGATAAGAAACGAAAGGAAACAAAGGGCAGACCGTTTTATATCCCCAATATATGTGAAACAGGATAGGAATTTGTCGAATAAAATTGCGGACTTCGCCTTCTGAAACTGACCGGACCATAGAAAAGCCAAACCTCAAACAGACAACTAAATTGTGACTGCCCATGTTATCATTTCGTTCTTGATTTTGGTTTTAATGAAACGAAAGGAAACAAAGGGCAGACCGTTTTATATCCCCAATATATGTGAAACAGGATAGGAATTTGTCGAATAAAATTGCGGACTTCGCCTTCTGAAACTGACCGGACCATAGAAAAGCCAAACCTCAAACAGACAACTAAATTGTGACTGCCCATGTTATCATTTCGTTCTTGATTTTGGTTTTAATGAAAATTGAATAAAATGTCTGACATTACCGTAGAAATAAAGAAATATAAAACTTTTTTACTTTAAAAGGCTAATATAGTTAATTTGGTAAACTGAATTTTTGCAAAATGACATGTCTGTTTAGTTTTATTCAAGTAAATTTTGAAATAAAAAATTAT
>NW_020442465.1:940486-953686 GCF_000699045.2 Agrilus planipennis
AATAATTTATCAATAAATAATTCAGATAATTCACACCATATGATAAATTATATTTAAAACAGTAGATTATTTTTTTACATATCTGCAATTTCCTTCATAAATTCACATTAATATAAAAATAAAATTACCTACGCTTAATTTAGTCCTAATAACCAAAGACAGGGTTTCAAACCAATTAGGTGTATTTAAAAATTGTTTTTACCTTGAGTATTCTAACATTTTACTAATTAGGTAAGAACCTTTATTCGTTTTTAATTAGCAACTTGAACAGAACGAATGGATTTTATAAAGACAAATAAAAAAATGTCGACCCAAGAATATAGGGCACATGGTTTAAAAGTTTCCGATGAATTTTCACTAATTACTGCAGGTTGATGCAAAGCGTTAAAAGTTATTAAACGGGACGGTATAATAATTTAACAGGTGGCTGCGTCTGTCGATGAAAATGTAATGACAGCGGAAGTCATTAAGTTTTTGCTGACACTTCCTTTCATTAATTAAAAATATTTCGTAAAATTTTTCATAAATTGAATGAGCCACGATGCCAAAACCGTCTGCTTTCCATTTCCATTTACCAAAATGATCACTTTTTAAACATTAATCATTTTTTCTATGTACATAGTTCGATTAATTGATTAGAGTAGCGAAAATTGCACTTCTAATTTTAGTGGGGAGCATCTTTATAAATATATACACTGGGGTGCTTCAACGTATGTCAAAATACTGTGCATGACATGGCATTGCCAAGGCCAAGACACAGTACATCGCATGACATCGCGTATTGCAAGACAATTTGCATGGCAAGACCTATGCATACCAAGTCACTGTGCATGGCAAGACACTATGCATTGCAAGTCACGGTGTATGGCAACACATTGTGCATGGCAAGATACTGCTCATGAAGAGACACTGCATTCTAGATATTGCGCATGGCAAGACTGTATGCATGACAAGACACTGTGCATGAGAACATTGCGTATGTCAAAACACAGTGCATAACGTGGCATTGCCCAGACCAAGACACAGTACATCGCATGACATAGCGTATTGCAAGACAATTTGCATGGCAAGACCTATGCATACCAAGTCACTGTGCATGGCAAGACACTGTGCATGGCAAGACACTATGCATGGCAACACACTGTGCATGGCAAGATACTGCTCATGAAGAGACACTGCATTCTAGATATTGCGCATGGCAAGACTGTATGCATGACAAGACACTGTGCATGAGAACATTGCGTATGTCAAAACACAGTGCATAACGTGGCATTGCCCAGGCCAAGACANTTTTTTCAAATTTCAAAATTTAGTAATTTTTAAATGGCTGTAACTAGTCTTTTTGTAAAGATAATCATACTTTGTCTTAGAGTTTTGTAAAGCTCAAAGACTCAGCTTTGAGAATATGAAACGGTTTTTTGGGAAAAACTGCGTAAATTATGTGTAAATTCAATTTAAAACAAAAAGGAATTTTTCCTATGTTAATTAAATGGGAAACTAAAATAAAAATAGCGACCCCTTAGATTTGAGCTATAAGGCTCATGTTTGGCGAGTATTTTTTTTACATCAAATAGAAACATTTGAGGGGGTAAGAGTTAGAAAAAAGAATTAAAAATTTTGTTTGAAGCACCCTAATTACACACATAGTATCAAAAAAACAAGAAAATATCATAAAGAGACAAGAAAAGCTTATAAAACACTCTTATCGTTTAACATAAAACAAAAGTGAATGAGTGAAACAGTTAAAACCATTGAACACAATACACAATAAACTTTAATGGATTGGAACGGAAGGGTGGGGACTTGGTGGATACCTGTTGTGAGACTGATTTCCATAGCCCTTTGCCTGTGTCCCAGGACTTTAAACTGCGGAAGAGACACTTCATTTGATACGCCAACTGAAACGGGTCCTTCGTTCCATTTATAGCGAATGTCTCTCATGGTGTAACCGACTGCAATTATAAGCCAGTGCAAGCTGCGGCAAATTGCAACAAAAAAGTTCCGCAGCCTCAGGTTAGCTTGGGTTAGGTTGGGTTCTAAATAAACTAAGGTTTCGAAAAGAGTCTAGGTAACAATAACAAGCAGTTTTAGTTGCTTTCATCAATTGTTCTCTCTTTAATCATAAAAAAAAATTGCACTTCTAGCAGCTGCTAATAATGATTGTGATCGAGAAGTCCCTCCGGAGAGTAGACCCTCTTCAGCCTCCTTTCAGGAATCAGAGGTGGTAGTTGGGATGACAAAGGTGAAACCGACGAATTGAAGACAGAAGAGAAGTGAAAAGTTATTTGTATAATATTGTTACTATTCCCAGCAGTTGCTTGAGTGATCCACGGAAACCACAGAGAAACTTGGACCAGGGCAGACTGACCCGGAATCGAACCCGGGTCCTCTCGAATGCTAACTAATGGTCTAAACCTTTAGTCCATGCCACTCCGATGTATTAAGCACGCAGTAAGAAACGATATGTTATCAAAATTTGGAAAATAAAAATTGGCTGTTGAATGCAACACTATTAGCTTATTAATGATTGCTGATGTTAATTCATGACTCAATTTTGACAATCTATCAACGTAGTTTAGTACAAACAAATTTAAAATTGAGATTAACACGATTTTATAATCTAGAGTGTTGGTAACTAAAGTAGTCATTGATTTTTAGAGGTGGTGCATGAAAAATGATACCTATACGTCAAAGTAGCAGTTTGAAAAATGAGGGAATTCAATCAATTATAATCAGGGATTTTTATTGACTTTTGAAGTAGCTCTTAGATATTTAGTAAGTATCTGGAAAGAAGGACAGGGAGGAATTGTGGTCCACTTACTCCCGTTGGTAATCGTCCATACTTAAGTGTAAATAAATTGATCGTTTTGGTCTCATAATCCCCTAAATTTTATTGGTTATTTTACCTGTCGAAAGGTTTATCACAGTTGCTCTCTGCCTGTGGCCCAGCACCCGGAATTGTGGCAGTTCAACTTCGTTGCTTATTCCAACGCTTTTAGATCCCGTGTTCCATTTGTAACGGATATCACGCATTGTGTACCCGACTACTCCGGCCACCAAAACAGACAAAGCAAGTCATTTGACAGCTGCGATTACATCTAAAATCCAACGCCATTCTATCGAACGTTATATCACGAAGTAAAAAAAAAAAGTAATCTGAACATAATAAGTTTTCCCTTTTTATGTCGGCGAAAAGTAATCAGTCGTTTTGACTCATTCCTTAAAGAAAAGTGACGACAAGAATGGAAATTGGAGACTTTTTGTCAAAGGACCCAAGTCGCACGCAATACTATATACTTGAGAATGTATTATTCGCGGTGCAGTAATTTTTTTTTGTAGTATAATGTCCAATTGACTTTAACCACGTCTCAGTAATCAGTTACTTTAGTTTTAGATGATTTTGAAATTTGGGTTGGGTATATTTCAGAAAACCTTAGAGTACCTATTACTAGTATTTTTCGGGCTTGTTGGCCTAGAAGTAAAATCCCAAGGACCACAAACAACAAGCTCGGAAAAGTCTACATTTACGCAAACCTTAAAGTTTTCGACATCGTTACAAAAGTTTAATAATGTATTTGAAAGTCAAAGCAACATTTTTTCGGTTATCAGTAATATTTTGTACTCATTTGCAGAATTTTTCTTTTAAATATTACCAATCAAGTATCAATCCACTTCAGTTAGTCTAATTTTTACTTTAATTAGCTAATAATTGATAGACTTGAGCCTTGCTTGATGAAAATCTACAGTAGACAAATACGAAAGCAACTTAACGATTTTCACTAAACGTTTTAAAGAAAATCTTTCAGTCGTTTTCCTATTTAAATAAGAAAAGTGTTTAAGGTTGACCTTACTCAATTAAATATTGCAAATGCAAGCGCCTTAATCGTTATTGATCCTCAGAGCACTTAACAACAAATATTGACATATTTCTAAGGTCAAACGTTGCACTTTCCCATTTAAATTTTCATGCTTTGCCTAGTAAGGGCGTATGCTACTGTAAACAATTTTAAATATTTTCTTTATCGTCGATATCCAGGTGTACTTACTCATCTTTATGATTTCCACGAGTAAAAACTTTTTTCAAACGAAAAGTCGAAAAATTTCGCCCGACAATTCAACGATGTATTAATTTTATCGGCAGCAAAATTTCGGACACCTAATAGGGTGGATTACGTTTGTAAGCGGACAGACAGCCCACTAGGAATTAGAGACACATCCACAGGGTAGAAATGCCCTTATTTTTCATTTTCTAAAATTATTTCGTCATCGAGATAATAATGCCCAAAACAGTGAACAACAGCGTTGGGGGACATGTGTAAAATAGATAAAAATTGCTACAGAAGGACATCATTTAGGAAATAGAAAAAGTAGGGGCAAATCTGCTTCAACGAAGTTTCCGATTGTCAAATTTCCCGCGTTTTCCATTGCTGAATTAAGAAATATGTACAGTGGAATTCGTTTATTATGACTCCGCCTGTATTGACCAACCGCTTAATATGAAGTAATTGCACTGTTAAGTTTGGTTTTCATATTAAATTATCTATAGGAAGTTTTGGATATAATGACTCCATTTAAAATGACATCGTTTATTATGACTAATTCTCAAGAAATCATATCCGGCTATAGTGGCCCACATGATTAATAATAACATTTTCGCTCATTTTTCTGACCCTTCGTATGTATATTGATATTAAAATTCATCGTTCTTTTTCTTTTTCTGTCAATAAATATATACAATTTGTAGTTTTTCTCTTTATTCAACTAAATAACTACCAAAAATAGAAAGTTGTTTATTTTCTAATTATTTTTTGAAGATTTTCAAATCCTAGATGCCTTCGAAAGTATACAATTTTTATCAGAAACCTTTTCCGAAATAATGAGAACCAATCAAGATGTTTAATGTTCTTTTGCGACAATTTTTATTAATTTTTCTCTTGTCAATTCGATTAAGCAATATCCCGATATCGTAATTAAAAAAAATAGGGCTTTTGTATCTACCCCGAGTATGCTCCCGTACAAATCTGTCCATATTCTGGATAACGTTGAAATCTCATGTCCAATTCCTAGACTAAGCACATGGTTTGTTTATCAGAAACGGAATAACGCTAATGAAGATGATTCTTTTCAAATTAACAAATCTATTCATTAACCAGTGGTAAAGTTAATGTTATGGAATGTTCTTTAGGTTATATTTTTACAAAACTGTCTACGTAGAGTTATAAATAAGATAACTGATTAGACATCACTTTTTAAATCCTCTGTTGAAACCAAACGATAGAATGGCGTTATCCAGTACTAAATTTATAACTACTGTAAAGCCTTTTGTTATTATTGGATAGAATGAACAGTGCTATTAGGTAAAAATTCAAAGTGGTCATAGCTGGAAGCTGCTGACTGACTTTTTTGGATGTATCAGGTTTATCAAGAAAGGATGGAAAATGTTCAAGCGAGATTCATCAAAGCAAAGCTCGTGCAAAGCAATAATTTTTTATTCCATGTTTTTCATAATGTTTTTATTCATATTTCATCATATATTAATTCAATTTAAGTTATAAATTCATCCCTTAAGAGAATGAGACGTACTCGTTCCAATAGAAAGTCACTACGCATTTTGAAGTTGTTTCCCTTTGCGAACGAAACAAAACTGCGTTACACTGAAACTGTCAGAATAATAATCGGCGATGTATAAAAATTTAAAATGTAAACTCAACATTGGCGACGTATCTACAACCTACAACATAACGGAGACCGGCCGTCATTTTAATATTGCATGTGATAATCAAGTAGAATTTCATTTCAGGACAGTCAGTTTTGAATATTCATAGACTGCTTATTATGTATTCCCAGTGTACAGTATACGTATAACACTGTGGTATTAGATGAAATTTTGAAAGTGGAGTGTTTTCTTCAGTGAAATGTCATATACGCGATGGATCTAGTTTTAACAGAGATATAATATGAATCGTTGACGTTTCAACTGTTAGCTCAAATCTATTTAAATCATAATTGTATTTTTTCCTGAATAAGTTAACTGTAAAGGGTCCATAAGTATAGAGCAACAGCTAAGTCCTATCCTGAGCTAATCTTCTTGCAATATTTTTATTAATTTTCATATGATAATACTCTTGTATCAATACTGCTTCCATTTGATTTAAAGGCAACTATAACTTCTGTATGCTAGATAATAATACTTCTATATCATTTGTAAATCTAAGCTTTAACTAATCTTTTGTCCCTGTATGTCTAAATTTAAAGTTGACCTGTCTTTAATAATATTATTTGCATCTTCGATATGCAAATTAAAAAGTAGCGGTCACAATGTTCATCCTAATATCTAATATTAGTTCAAGATCGTTTAGGTTCAAAAAACTTCAGGACAGACTCATCCTTCCCTAACTTATTCTTGGCTGCGACCCTATAATACGTAGTTCACCAAATTCAACATGATCTAATATCAGTCTTTAGTTTTACAACTAACTCTTGTGACGAAATTGGTATTAAACCTAAAATTTGGCCCTGATGGCAGATATGATCCACCGCATTAGAATCAGCGCCATCATTAGGTTAGTTAGTTAAAAACGACTAAACGCTTACACTCCTTAGATAATTAAAGAATATCAAATATCCAAAATGAATTGTTTAAGAGAGATACTGAAAATGGAAACAAAATTAACAAAACCATTAAGCAATAAATACTCAGTTAATACATGAACCATCAGGTAAAAAAATGGTTTGGACCAAAGATTTATTTCGATTTTTGAGAAAATCCGTAAACACAAATGACAATATATTTTTCCAATCTGGAACGTTACTAGAATATGTATTTCAAAATCAGAAACGCGAACCACAAAAAAGGAAAAAGACGTAGAAAAAGTACAATAGCAAAGTGCTTTCTTTTCTTCAGTAAAAAAAAGGGTTCTTTACAAAACATCTGATTCCAATCGTTTAAATTATGCGTTAAAATTCAAAAGGGTTTGTAGATCTTCTTTTTGCTGTATCTAACACATGGAACAAAAAATCATTTCGTACATATGTTCTGTAAAGATCTCTACCAAAAGGGTTCTCGCTATTCAGGCAGACGATAGACAGGGGAGTGTGTGGGGGATGGTACATGCGTGACTGTTATAGCCGGTATTGTCAGGACGACTGAAACGCAAACGGCACAACGAAGCAGGCGGCGTGGGGGGCGACAATGGTGTCAATTCACCAATAACAAAATAACGCGTTCTTTTTTTTTTTTTTGAGTATTTTGATCATTCACCATGTGATATGTCCATCGTCACGAATGACTGGCGTATCGCATCGCATCAGGTCATTGTTTATATCCGGGTGCCGTCGCACAGTGCAGTAGCAACGTTGGGTGAGCAAAGAGCTGCCGTTTGATGCTGTTGCTGCTCACGACGGTTGGAAACATCGGTCCTCCTTCCGCGGATGCTGTATTTGAGAAGGAAACCGCAACCAAACAGAAATTTCATTATAATTAGTCCAGTAAAATCTTTTACAGTTTTCTTTTTACCGGGACTCTGTATTTTATTGTACAAGAGAAGGAAATGAAAAAAGAATTCAACATCGGTTATAACAACAATTCTAATATTATCATCATAAGGTCGTCAGTCCTAAGACTGGTTGGACACGTACCTCCACTCTTCCCTATCCGGAGCTAATCTTCGCATTTTCCTAAAACTACAACATCCCACATCCTTAACTATTTGCGAACAATGATCTAATCCGGGTCTACCTCTACTCCTCTTAACTCCTGCTTCTGCCTCTAAAATGTCTCTGACTAGACCTTCATGTCTGATATCGTACCAACCTATCTCGCCTACTTTTTATTGACTTCCATAGAGTCCTCTATTCTCCTATTCTTCCTAATTGATAATTTCTGGTGATTTTTGGTTTGAAGAAACGTTTTCAAAAATTCATGACTATTTGAAAGCTACAAACTTCGTTCTTTTTTTATTATAAAGCTAAAAGAATGAGTTTTAATAAAAAAGTTGTTTCAATAAAAATTATTAACAAATTCTTATTGTTATAAACAATTAAAGTGTCTAAATTAATTTTAAACAATTGCCCCCACCTCGTAGCTAATTTTGTAATATAACCATTGTGTTTTAATTCAAATTTCAAATCAGAAACGTATTTTTAATTGACGGAGAAATTATCATTGGTAATAAAAAAAAATTAATTTACTTAACGTGGCATGTTACATTCCACGTCTTCTTTCCGGGCTTCCCACCGTTTTTCTTCATATACGAGTATAGGTATAATTTTTCTATTTTTATTATCAAAAAATAACATTTTTTAAAAATGGGTTTTCAAACCCAAAATAACCAAATTCTCAAATTTTTGATCACCCCTATTTCCAAAAATATTGAAAAAAAAAAACAATTCCTCGAACACGCATCTCCTTTTTTTGATATAGAACTCGTAAATAAAATTTTAGCTAAATCGAAAATCTTTCCGTCAAGTAAGTGATTGGTTTGTTAAAGAATGTCGCATATTCATGTCATATTCTTATTCCTACAAATTGTTGAAACGATCGTATTATTACCGAGTCTAGGACGAGTTGCCATTCCAAATTGCCTATGTATAAATTAACTCCAAATAGATATACCTAAATTATATTTTTGATTATTTACATTGTTATAAATGAGATCTATCATTTAAAGTTTCGGTGGAAGCGAAGGGCGTCGTAGTCTACATCCAGTAAAGTGAGCATGCTCAAACTAGAAATTGTATCATCATCATTTATTTAACACAATATTTTTGTTTTCTAAACTATAATTCTGCTATTGAACACAAATACTAAATTCACAAGAATAATGTTGCAATTAATATCTAACAATATTAATGAAAATTAAAAATAAAAATGCATTTTCATTAATAATATCAACCCCTATTAAATGTCAAGATATTTCATATAATATTAATAGTAATAATCTTACAATTACATACACTACTGATTAGACTATGTAAAATTGCGCGTTATATACTTAATCCACTCTACCATGTTACGATGATTCTCCTATACTCTACCTCTCTTCATGATAATGACTCTTTTGACGAAAATCTAGATGTTGGTTATTCAAAATACATAACTTCTTTCTACCATACAAAAGTTTGATGAACAATCTAATTTTTCATACATTCCAAAATAATAAATAACATCGTTTTTGTAATTTCTTTCCCAAAAATTTAATAATATCAGGTTTCATTTAAGCTAATCTAATCCCTTACGATATTACGATTAGAGACCTTCAGGGGTGTACAAACTCAAGCCAAACTAAGTTTTAACTAATTTTGTATTGATGTTGGGTGACCTACAAAGCTCAACTTGCTTGGCCTTCCTACGAGAAATTTTAACCCTTTCCCTTCCCTGTGGAGTACAATTTTAAGCAAATGGATGCTTATTATTTATTCTGGACTAAATGTATTACGTAAAGGTCATGTCGGTATAAATATTAAATTGTAAATTACTGAAAAGTGGTTTAAAATACATTTAAATACGAGTTAGAAAACAAAATTAGCAATTTAATTTTCCATACAAGAGGAAATAAGTTTTGTAATTTTATTGTTTTCGTTATTAATGAATTAAAGCTTTGAATAAAAACGAATAATAATTGAAGCCGGATATACAACGAATAATGTTGTTTGTACTATGTGATATACTGCTATAGTAAATGCCTTTTCAGTTAGGATTGGATAAATAGCTGTACGTGCATTTTATTGGTAAAATAATTATTCAAATTGTTGCACCTAGGATCATTTAAATTCACTTGCCACGTATGATAAAAGTGATTTATAATACACTCACTATTTTCTCGTGGTAATTTTCTTTATAATGGTTGACCTTTTCAAGATTTTTAACTAAAATAACTTATTAACTGGGTGAATAGGTAATGAATTTCCCTATGTAAATATATGAGCTTTTTATACCCTTTACTGATTGTGCTTTTTAGAATAAGGAATCATGTAATATTTTATTGCATCTTGTTTAAATTTACAACAGTCGTCGGTAATGTAGTTTATAATTTTACTGGACTAAATCATAATTTACATAGAAAGAGACAGAAAAAGAGAGAATAAGGATGAAAAAACGTTAGAGGAAGGTAAACTGATAGGATATTTGCGGCTGCGGCCCGAGACATCTCGGGTAATGTGTCAGAATAAAAAAACCAAGAGGTATCTGTGCGCTGTGCCCTGTGCTCGATAAGCTTTCTTATATTATATTGGACTCGTGATTGTAGCGCATGTGCCCATAATGGTATGGTAACAGTTATAAATTAGAAAATATTTAACTTTTTATTTACATAACCCCATATTGCTTCTCTCACTTCGTACATCACAGGGTTAAACAACAAGCTCAAAATAATACCTTAGTATAAACTTTTGAAAATAAAATAAGCAAGAATTATGTCAAAAATTTGAATTTAACTTCTTCTGTTTTGAAAATATCAAATAAGGTCGCGAAACGTACATTCGGATTCATGTCAAAGCAAAAAATTTTTAATATTTTATTTCATTCTCGTAAAACAGGATTTATTTAACATTTGAAGCAAGGCTATATTGATTTAAAAGAAATTAATTAAGAAGTTGTTATCAGTATTCTTTGTTAACTGTTAAAGTAATTATGTTTGGAGTGTTAGTTGTTAGTATGTAACTTAATTTTTCCCTATTTTTCCATTGAATAGAAAATTCCATTTAAAACTAGAATACTCTTTCGTTCGCTTGAGATTTTAAAGAATAAACCTTCATGGTTTTCATATACCAAGTGTGTGTCATGACGGGAAGTGCTGTATAACATCACCATAGGAAAAACAGAAAAGCTGTAGGAGAACGGGTTGGGGCTTTTCTTGGCTCGCTAAATCCCAAAAGAAAAACTTCTTGTGGAAAATTGCAACGGGAGATATATTTTTCGCCAAACCCAATCGCAGAAGATTATGGGTGGATTTCAGACAATTATCGACATCTATTTGCCGACAAAAATTTCTCTACATCTTGTGGTACATGAAGGATCTAATCTGTTCGAAAGTTGTTAAAAACAATTGATGCAGAGCGACATTTAAACAAATTGTACGAAGTTGGAAGAGTTATATTATACTTCATTTACTTTCTTTATTTTGCCCCCTTCCTATGTCTTGGATGCGCGCTGGCAAAATCATAGGTAGGGAGAAAAAAGCTCATTATACTCTCGATTCTTGTTCATTAAACATACTTTTCCATACAGTACCTGCCAAAAGTTTTGTTCAATCATGAATAGTAGTGCGAGTCGAAAACAAGCGTTAAAGCCTTTAATATGTCTTCAAATATAAATAAACATCTCGTTCAAATTTTCAGTAGTAATTGGTACCAATAACAGCACATTTGAGCAATGAAATTGTAGTGGATAAAATAGTCAATTTTTCCGTGCAGTGCTGTACGGATTATATGCTTCTCACCGGTTAAGAGTTTGGCCGAGAGTTGTCTCCTTCCTTTTCTGGCCTAGTGCTGTTCTTTTCTACTTTGCGCCGGTCAAACTGAAGGTCACATCGCTACAGGAAGTAAACAAAGTATACTTCATGGTAATGCTCAATCTCATATTGCTTTTATCACTCAAGCCACAAAAAACATTTTAAACTTGAGTTGGGAAGTTATCCCACAAGCGGCAAAACCCTCCGCTTGGCCTAATCCGATTATCACTTGTTGTATGGTGGACCATATTTCGAGGATTGATGTATATGCATATATTTAAAGTACTTATAATATATTTTTGGAAAAAAGGGAAAAATTAAATTATACACCTATGCATTATGCATGACACGACATGACGTAAAACGTCGGGGATCTGACGCATTTATTAAACCCTTTTATTACATGCCTATAAATAATCTACAGCATTTTCTTCAGCTCCAGTAATCCCTATAGTATGATAGATATTTAACTCGAGTTGGTAATTTATAAATGTGTTGCAACCCTTATTCGTATTTTTATAAATGCATCCAATTATACGTATGCATTATATATCTNTAAAGCCTTTAATATGTCTTCAAATATAAATAAACATCTCGTTCAAATTTTCAGTAGTAATTGGTACCAATAACAGCACATTTGAGCAATGAAATTGTAGTGGATAAAATAGTCAATTTTTCCGTGCAGTACTGTACGGATTATATGCTTCTCACCGGTTAAGAGTTTGAGCGAGAGTTGTCTCCTTCCTTTTCTGGCCTAGTGCTGTTCTATTCTACTTTGCGCCGGTAAAACTGAAGGTCACATCGCTACAGGAAGTAAACGAAGTATACTTCATGGTAATGCTCAATCTCATATTGCTTTTACCACTCAAGCCACAAAAAACATTTTAAACTTGAGTTGGGAAGTTATCCCACAAGCGGCAAAACCCTCCGCTTGGCCTAATCCGATTATCACTTGTTGTATGGTGGACCATATTTCGAGGATTGATGTATATGCATATATTTAAAGTACTTATAATATATTTTTGGAAAAAAGGGAAAAATTAAATTATACACCTATGCATTATGCATGACACGACATGACGTAAAACGTCGGGGATCTGACGCATTTACTAAACCCTTTTATTACATGCCTATAAATAATCTACAGCATTTTCTTCAGCTCCAGTAATCCCTATAGTATGATAGATATTTAACTCGAGTTGGTAATTTATAAATGTGTTGCAACCCTTATTCGTATTTTTATAAATGCATCCAATTATACGTATGCATTATATATATCGTCAGCGAGTGTTTAGGCCCTTCTGATTATTATGAAACAAAAATTTCTATTACATAAGAAAGACAGTTGCAGATCTTATATTTTTGAAAATTGTTAAAGTACTTATATATTGGGTTAAAAATCCGCTTATTTCAGTTACTACAATAACATTGGTCTCTGCTGTATTAAAGAAGAAGTCAAGCAATGCACTGGACTTAAGGGCACAACAAGTATGACATATGTTTAAAGCCAAACGATAAAATTTAATCTCATTGATTAATAATTTAATTACGTCAAAATGCAACTCTCTTTCAGTAATTTTTGATCTAATACAAAATTATATATATATAAACTAAATGGTAAATTCAACAGAAGTTGTAAATAGGTACAAGGAGAAAACTAAATTTTTATGACAACGCAGAAATTACATTTTTCGATTGTAAATGACTGAATTATCAATTGTAGAAATAATAAAATTTATTAGGTAACTTG
>NW_020442465.1:953741-999918 GCF_000699045.2 Agrilus planipennis
ATCCAAATTGTAATTTTTATTATATTTTCGCCACGAAATAACGGGCTAGTGGGATAAATTGTAAATATCGCTTTAATATTTAGGTAAAATAGTTGGTAATTGGTTGAGTTTTGAATTAATATAAGAAACGTAGTGTATAAATATGAAAAATTCGTTTAAACGTCCCGTTTATGAATCAACGTGTCGCTGATTGATATGTAAGTGCAAAATCGAGAGCAAAATTGTTTTAGTAAATGTGTAAATTGTTTGAAAACATGTGATGTACGAAGCTGTGAAATGGGTTGCACAAAAGCACTAACACAGATGTCTTTTGATATCTGCATTAACAAAATTACAATTAATAAAATTATTATTACATTTTATTTAAAGAAAAGTCAGTAAGCTGTACTTACAGCTTTCGATTTCTATATTGCACAGTTGTCGATCCATAGGGAAATACTGAAGATTCATGGGGCAGGAAGCTGTTATTGTTAATCTGAAACAAAAATAAGATCATTAACGCGACGTCTTCTTGAGCAATTTTAATGAGGCAACTTCGACCACTCGCCATACAGTCCCGATCTACCGTTAAGTGATATTTTTTCTGAATTGAAGAAAGGCATCAGCGTTTTCAAACTAACTGGTGATGAGCAAAGCGAGACGAACTTTTATTGGTCTTTTTATTCGATTTTAGTCTTGGCTTTTCTCAAATGTTTCTAGTCTTGTTCTTGATCCACCGAAAGTAACAATTTTTGGTTTTAGTCTTGGTCTTGGTCGTTCGGTCTTGGTTTTACCCGAGATGAAAATGTTCATTTTCTCAAAGTCTCTGAAAACGAGTCTCCGTCTCTCATCGAGTCTCTCTGGTGTCGCTGAGAGAGACTGTCAAAAAAAACTGTTTAGCGTCTCTGAACGAGAGACTCGAGTCACTCATAGAGAGATCCTCATTTCGTATCCAGTTTCTGAACAAGAGACTCAAATTTCTGAACGAGAGACTCGAGTCTCTCAATTTTTAAGTTTTATTCATTCAGTCTCTCTGTGAGAGACTCGAATCTCAGAATTAACAATTTTATCGTTCGAGTCTCTCATACAGAGACTGTGAGAGATCCATAAAAACACCTAGGCAATAATTGAGAGACTGTGAAAGACTGTGAGAGACGCTCTCATAGACGCTGAAAGACTCTGAGAAACTGGAGAGAGACTAAAAATTTTTATCTAGAGTAGTCTTGGTCTTGGTCGTTATAAATATCTTTTTGTGTCGTATGAACTATGGAATTTAAAGCATGTGTCTTATTCTCCTGTAAAATCTAGTAGCTCGTAAAGGAGTTTAACGTAACTTATCATTAATAAACAATACATTAAAGTTGCGCTAAATACAATTTTTCCGAATTTTCGGTTAGATTCATTGTCATAATTTAGAGAAATGACCTTACCTAATACTCCTAGTAATTGAACCTGAATGATGAATACGAATGAATTCGTTAGAGGTGGTGGCTATGTGGAAGTAAGATTGTTTTTCGTTTACAAAAAATGTGTCAGGCACCCAAATGTTTTTTATAAATTCCGACCCCACTGATAAGGTCTCCACTCCAGGTCGTTTCCTGAAGGCCAGTCTTGGATCTGTCCAAAACTGCCGGAAGTAGAAGTCTAGGGTGAAATCCTAGGGAGAATAAGAAAATATACGATTATAACTTTTAATTCTTATAGGTAATAAAAACGGGAAGGTACAATACAGAAAGAAAAGCAAATCAATAATATTAGTTGATATTTGACTAAAATCATTACCGTGAAATGTTAAATTTGGTTAAAAGTCAATTAATAATTATTTTTGTTTCAGAATCTCGTTCGTTCACAGAAGAAGTAAAATTTTTGGAGAAGTAATGGGTGAGTTTTTGTTTTTGACTTTAATCTGTTTCAACTGAAATATTTTTAACAGAACATTTTTGCAAAAAATTACAAATAACAGTCTTGAACTAGTTAGAGAAGAACGATTATGATTTCAACTGAAAATGCAGAAATACGTTAATTGTACGCCACTTGATAGTGACAGGTAATATATTAAAAACTCAATCAGAAAATAATTAGCAAGCGTTTTCTCAAGGTCTTGTAGTAGTTGTTCGAAACAAGAAAATCAACCTGGTCGGATCAATAAATTGCGGGGCTATCCTTCTCACAGTTGAAGGATATTCTCGACATTTTGAAACGAATCGATTTGCCTTTCAACTTCTGTAGATTCGTTGCTCGATATCATGCCAACATAAGTAATACCTATGTACAAACATGCAGCGGTAGCAAACTATATGGAATTGCAGCAATGCACTTCTGCGTACGGTTCCCATGCAACACGTTTTCTTAAATTGCTTCCATCAAAGCTTCTCCTCGAATTCTACGATTCTGGCGTCTGTCCAACAGTGCACTGATTGTGAATATTAGCTTTTTAAAGTTACGCGGGTAAATCCAATGCGAAAATTTTCAAAAGTTTCATTTATGTATTGAAAAAGATAATTCTATAAATTTCAGTTTAACGCATCCGGAAATCGCAACCAATGTTTTTAGTATAAGTAATACACCTAACCTAACAAATTTTGCGGCTTCACGCATGTTCTAAAAACATCAGCTATGAATAATTGTTCCTTCAATTTAAAAATAATTGAAATTAAACTTTTAAATAAATAATAATGATTAACTCATCGTTTTTTTNCCAAATCAAACTAGTGCCCTAGGCCTGCCCGCTTGCTTCCAATTCTTTATTGTTAAGTATTTGTCATTGTAGTTTTAGCGGGGGCGCAGGACGAGCATTCTCTAATAAATTTAATTCAAGAAAGTATCCTACGGAAAATCTAGAAAGATCCTTTTGTAAAGCAAAACTACAATATCATAAAAGAATGCTTATTCTGGCGCTCTAGTAGCTTGCAGAAAATATTAGTTTGTAATTTTCGTTTAATTAAAGACAAAATATAATTAGTTATATACTTATGATCCCCTTTTGACATGTGCGCCTACAGTACACGCTACACGGACTTATATGCATGCAACGTGCGTTCATGCATTCGAACAATTCGTTCAATAATAAGTGCGTAAGGTGCTGGCAAATCACTGGGGGGTAGGTGGGGGGTTTACTGATGACAGTAGGATGACTCGCGCGCTCGACTGAGCTGGCGAAGGGGGCAGACCAGGGTCACGTCTTGAGGTGACCTTAAAACATTGATTTGGTTTCCATCGGGGTTGAAACCCGGCATCCTCAAAAAGTGATTGGCTATAGTGGGTCGCAGCCCCCAACCACATATGTATGTACACTTACTTGTCCGAAGCAACAGACGTGTTAAAAATACGAACGATGCTATCGATTTTTTAAATTGACTATTTTTGTGCAAATTTGTACTTGTACAAAGCATATTTATATACAGGGTGTTCCAAAATAAATTTTTAAAATGGTACCACTTGGTTGTTCCTCTTCGGTTTTTTAATAATAATTATTATTGGTAATTGACAAGTACTTAAAAACTGAAATTGTTAAACGATTTATGCGCTGGCAAGAATATGGATTCTTTTTTACTTTAAAAATTAAAAAGCTAAATTTCTGTTTTGCGGAACACCGTCGTTTATGTGTATGTTTTTGTTTAGTATGTCTCCTAAGTTTGCGCATCGATGTGCTCATCATGTAGGCCTATTTGTACCGTTCTGGTTATTGTCTCCTAAACGTATTTGTATTTAGGCACTTTCAGCCTGATTAGATTCCTTTATTATGTCCCCTTTTCTAATAAGGAAATGCTTTTCAGGCATAGCAGCAACTTTTTTTAGTTGTTACGTCTATTATTCGGTATACTTCATCCTCTCTAATGGATTTCTTTGAAGTTTTTTACGACTTTGTCAGTTCTGATTATATAAGGCCAACCTTTTAATTTGTACCTTTATAGTAAAAACACCAAAAAAAGTTCATTAGTTCTATCGTCGCCTTGTGTTACCAGTTATATGCGATATCACATTATCAAATTAAATTAGTTAGAAAATAGTTATGATCTTTTTTTAATTGCCTAAATTACTACCTATCCAGAAATACTGTGAATAAAATTTCGATTCTTAAAAAACTCCCTAATTTTTTGTGTAGGTAAGTAGGTATATTTGTTTGTTATGAATTTCTTTTGGCGTTTTCATCTACATTAGACGCACAAAAAAGCACAAGAATGACAGTGCATATTTATTACGTCCATTTTATCCAGGCGTACAGGCATGTTGATTTTTGAGGTTATTCTCAACAGAATATTTTTGAGATTACTCTTAACAGAATTGCTATTTCAGTATTCATAAATAATAATCTGTTAGTCACTGATTATAAGAGAGAACTGAAGAAATTATTTATGTGGAATAAATAAGTCCATATATTAAGTGAAACTTAAATATGGTGGTGTGCAAGTGAAGGGGGAAAATTATCGTTGATTGGTTCATCGCCCGCAGTGGAATATGTCAGCAGAATGTGGAAGTCATCTATTTGGTATTTATTGCTATTAAAGTATTTTAAACAATAGGCAAGACCTTACTGAGGTATTTTACCTAATGCTTGAAATACTTTAGTAGCAGGAAATACTCACTAGGTAGCGTTATACTGCCTGTATTTAGAGAATACAGTAACTTGCTCGCTTGAGATCAAATGAGATCGGAATTACGATCGGGGCCTAATAGTTTTGATAAATTTTTAGCCAAAGACGTAAAACAAATTCAATAATCAATTGCAGTTGATAAATGCAGCAAGTTTGTGTGTGAAAGTGACAGAGAGAGAGGCGGACGGGGAAAAAGAAATAATGGGCTTTAAGTGATGTGACCTTTACGCCTGGATAGATGGCGACACATGTCGATAGCAAAGTTTGTGCTTTCAACTTGCGTGGGGCTACGCGACCAAGCTGGCAACATATTTATATAACAGCCATGCACACAGTCGAAGTATTCAAGACTGCGAAAAACATATACAGAGTACACTTATTACGATATCCCGGTCACTTGATACAATACAATAATAGTAATAATAATAATAATAATAATAGTAGTAAGTATTATGTGGGTAATAGAGATATACACATCATCTTGTATGCTGAATGTATTATATATGTGGCAGTAGTATTAGAGTTATTACATTGTTGCATGTGGACAACACGAAAAAAATAGGCGAGATTATAGGTTGATAAATACCATGAGCACTTCGGAGACGGAGCTGATACTGAGCACGTACATGGTGACCCCTACCTCGACGGGAGGGCCTGCAAGCGCAAACAGCCTTTGTGTATGAAAACCAAATCAAACTAGTGCCCTAGGCCTGCCCGCTTGCTTCCAATTCTTTATTGTTAAGTATTTGTCATTGTAGTTTTAGCGGGGGCGCAGGACGAGCATTTTTATTATCAATTTATTATCAGTAGTATACGATATATTAGTAATAACAGTAATAATTATAAAAATATAATAAAACAACAGACAAAAGCAGCTGCTCCAAAGTGGACGCACGACTTTGTGATACAATAAGTACCTCGAGTGACCCTGTTTTATTTTTTTTTTCGTCAAAGCACGAAACCTAATCAAATTTTATTAATTATGATATTAATTACTGCCAATTTTTCTTTGGAATGATTTTGAAAGGATAAAGGAAATACTATGATAGACAAATGACTTTAAATATAAACCGTTGAGGAATTAATTGATTCTAAGCATAATCTTAAAGAAATATATTTTTTTAAATTTTGAATTATAAAATTACTAAACTGTCTTTTTTAACAATTTGTTTAATCCAAAAACTCGCAAAATTGATCAAGTTGCATCCACAGCTTAGTCAAAATTTATTCAGAATTCAATGGTGAGATAGCAACAATAAGACATAATTTTTATATATTTTTTTATAAGTATGTGTTAATTAATTTGCAGCAAATAAGAAAATATTTACATTTCACCGTGCGCTTTCTGCCGCAACGCGTATGAAATTCATATTCAGACATCCCAGCATTGCGCAGTTTGTGCTTTTTATTTTCTTAAATGTAATATTGAAAATAGAACTAATTTTTTGGTAGAATTATGATTCGGGCTTAAGGACCTTGGTCTAAACGAACTGTTTGACCATTGCGTGGTAGTGCGTTGACAACCTGGAAGTAGTTGCCAAGACTTCGTTCAACTACCGATGGAACTTCTGGACCTAACAGCTGATTTAGACCACGATCTCTCAGCCCGAATTCCGGCCGTGAAAGCCTACTTTCATGTATTATTGACCTATCAATACTAGTATTGACTGATTAATGAATAATTTGAGACATATCAGTAGATTTTGTGCGTCGTTTTTAAAAAGAAAGCAGCGTCACTGTTTTATTATCAATAACAGACATAAGCCACTTGGACAAAGAGCAAAAACGCTTGAATTATTATCAGTATGCGTTCGAATTGAACCTGTACAAGAGGGGACGATTTGGCTGCGTTCGGTGGTACATTTCTGTGTGTTTTAGCCCGCTTCCCCAAACCGCCAAGCGCGCGAGGGTTAATAGTCAGGCTAGCAGTTAACAACTCTATAGGATAACTACAAATGCGTTAGTACCATTTTCACTTCTGAGAGGGAACTGATGCTTAACACGTACATTGTCACTCCCACTTCTACTGGCGGACCTGAAATTTCACCACATCACTCGACGATCCAAAATCCTCCACTCTGAGGAGCGTCACGATGAGCAAAATGAATCCAACTAACGGAACGTCGAAAGACCACAAAATTTCCCTATCAAATTTTAGGAAATTACGTTCACTTTTCGGATCTTAATTAGATATATAATTTTCCCAAATACTCTACTAATAATATTCAAAGTTTATCCTGAAACCTTCGACTAGATTTGATTATAATTCTTTAACAAAGGTAGTAGCCGTTTAAAAAAGTTGTAAATAGACTTTTCTCAAACAGGTCTACGTAAAAATCAGGGTAATAGACGAAATGTTACCCCCTCGCAGGTTATTTTTAGTATCATTGGGCGGTGCTACTGGAATCTACCTTATTTTAGAGCATTGTTTACATGCCGCTTTTAGAAAAACATCTGGTCGAGATGTTCAGGGCGTCTCTGCCCAAAAAATTATCTTAGTATGGTCTTTCCACGTTACGTTCGCTACACATTTGACGTAGACAAAAGAAAACTTTTCGATTTCTATTTGTCCAAAATTGAGATCTTCACGACGAGCTTTGCGAGCGATATGGCGGTCTGGAGATAGATGCTGCGCGTCGCCTAGCAACCCACCCTAGGATCGATTTGATCTGGCCCCACCCTGTCGAAACAACTGAACTGCCTCGACGTCCAGAAGCGGCAGCAGCAGTACTATTAATTCCCTTTTTCCCCAACAAAAATAAAAAAAAATCCCTCTAACTTCCATCTCACCCGCGCAGTAGAGTATTTACAAAATTGGATAATGTCGAAATGAAGTTTTAATGGAACGATCACTTACCTCCGTAGTTTGGTCTTACTCTTTTGTCGTAGCTTACGCTAAACGAATCAAGAATTGCGGATATGTTGACGTCGCCTAGCATGCTTCCTCCAGGCGTTCTGCAACAACGTAGAAACATTTAGACTCCCACACAAACCAAAATAGATCAGTGCCGAAAAAGGCAATCGATTATTAGGACTTTTCAAAACAAAGAAATCTAATGCCATTGTAGTACGTGTGACAATAACAAAAGCGTGAATTTTCTCTAAATTTATAAATGAAACTGGGTAAAGGCTTTTTGAGAAAACTATTGAAAATCATTCTGTCCAGTTGCCACATCCTAACTTTCGGCTCTGGTCATGTACATCATAGGTAATTGTTCCTTAAAGCTCTACTTGCTAATGGTAAAGCTAAACAAGCAAGCAAGTTTTAATTCAAACACAATCATTCGGTGCACGTCGGAATGGATTTATTTTTTATATGCAATAGATAGTGTCAATGCATAGAAACATTTCGAAGATATGATTTAGAGAAGCTCACATGTGATAAGCTTAGTATCTTCTTGTACTAACTAAAATCATAAGCATAAACTACTTCGCATTTCTGTTTGATCTGAAGATGTGTGGGTCATCTGGTGTGTCAACAAATCCAAACAAGAACTTATTGAAATGCTGTTATTGTTGCTAGTATATAAAGAATGTTTTGTATGGGATTTACTACCACAAGGAGGTGTTGAATTTTAACATGAATGAGATAAGTGTTGCTACTCGCGAACATGCAAGGGTAGACGAAAAAATTTATGTAAAGTGGTTGTAACTTAATGTGATTGCTTTTGGACATTGCGGAAAGGATTGACCAAGACGTACTTTATGGATGGGAATTTTGGCATAGATGTAAATGAGTAGCCAAGAAGAAGAAAAGGTGTACTTACGCGGTTTTGGCCTGCTGGACGGCGAGGACCAGCAGGAAGGCTGGCCATACCACCCAGCTGAGCCCCATGGCTGGGGGCAGCTACACGTGTCTTTTGCTCATCGGCGTAACAACACACTTCACCAGCAAGACTGTCGTGTCTCATTGGACTGTGATATTAGGAGTGGTCTCCGGGTAAAGCTAGCTGACAGTCTTTTGCGCATGATGGCAAAGCAAGTAACTCGCCCCAGCTATGAAACAACCCTTCTTTCTCTCGCATTCCGTTTCTCTTCAACATATCGATCTCCTTCCCGTCTGTCTCGTTCGGGAAAGGAAAGGGAAACGCAGCCGCGAACCTGGACCAGGACTAATCAATAGCCGGGGCCGCGATTTTAGTTATTGCTCATCGTATATGACGTAATAGAAGTCAACACGACCCGATACCTGAACTCGTCTTTCCCCATCATCGAGAGGTTTTAAAATCGAGAGCACCCTCGAAACAAGAGCTACTTTAACACTCGGATGGAGGAGCTTCCATCAATAATAATCCAAACAGCTTTGTAAACGGAAATTTTCAAGTGTCTAAATGCAACTCTTTGATGATATGGGACGCGAGCCGACGGCGATGGCGGTCGCCCTTGGGGTCATCACGTGACCTTTCTTTCCCATTCCGCACGCACGGAATAATTAGCAGCAAAAAGCCAATAAAAGAGCAACGGGTACTTATGCATGAAGTTACACTCTTCTCTCTTACCTTCCATACATTGCAAATACGTACAAAATTATCGTACTTCAGCCTGGTCAAGGATAATCATCGTTTATACCTTTCGGACTACATATGTACATATGTACACACATATCGCTGCATATGTGGTAAATTATTTAATTCTCGCGTTGTGCTTTTCATTCAGCAGCGCGATGCATTTCGCGTAACCTTTACCCTTTCCGTATATTACAAATGGAATAACTTGATGTTCGTTAGGTACATGTATCTCACAGGAATTGCTTTAGCATTCGCATGGTCTCAATTGAAACAGAATTGCAACTAATTCAAGCAAATTTATTTTATAGACGTGAATTTCTACGGTTATGAAATTTAGGCAAGCAATACACTTCTTACGAAAATGTAACTGCACTACTGTCTGAAAAGGTCAAATTCTTAAATACTAAAAAATTCTGTTCTCCACTTTTATTTGTCAGTAGAAGTACTTGCAGTTGTACCTAACTCGAATCAGAAAACATAATCCTTAGATCACTTAGGGGTAAGTTTGTATGCAATTGTAATAATTTTTAGAAAATTGGTATAACACACCGTATCTAGATCTGCCAATTTCCCACCATGCAATTTCAATAATTCACCCCAATCGAATTTCTGGAACAATTGAATCAGTTCAGTTCTATTAATAAACAATTGCACTTTTAATTAAATTCAATCGCGCTGGAATTAAGTTCTAATTAAACAACTACCTGCTAACAACATTATTAGAGCAGCATTCAATTTATTATTATTATTATATTAAAAGCACTTTATTACCGTTTGTTAATTGCAAAAATAAAGTCGAAAAGTGCATGGGTGAGCTTTTTACATGCATATATTCCTTTGTATTTCGGGGAAGTAAAACGCATAAAGTCAAAGTGCATACTACATCATTTAGATATGAAAAACCTTTTTGTTTTCCGTTGTGAAAAAGCGCCTTTCTTTTTGTATAAAAATTCCTTTGATGGTCATCGTATACCATCGTGTATGATGATATTCAGTTATAATAGGTGCCTACACGTAATGCACACTTTTAAGAAAATTAAATTCGTTTTAAAGTCATGTCATTTTAATTAAAAATAAAACATCTTTTTATAATTAAAATTTTCGTGTCTTAAATCCTTTGGAAAATTTTAAAAGCATCTGTATGTCTGCATCTATACATCTATATATACATACAGATAAAACTGAAGTGTCTGTATGAATAACATTTAATTAGCTGCCTTTCCTTAAGCTTATTTATGCATATGTTACTGGAAATGTATGAAATCTAGGAATTGTATACTATTCCTAGGAAATGTATTCAATTCCGAGGCTACTTAGGAAATGTATAAAATATTGTTTCAAAGATTCTTTAATACACACATATCCTGGATTGTATGAAATTCTGATATTCTACTAGGAAATGTATAAAACTAATGCTTTCTGTGAATAAAATGAATAAACACGTTAGTAAACTGAGAGTCAGAGTTATCTGTGTTTACGCGGTTCTAGTGCGATCACCTGATGTATATGCATTGGTGACATTATTGTTTGGTTAGGTTAGGTTTGGAGATGTATATGAAATAGTGATGTTATTGTATGGTTATTAGGTAGATTTATGATGGACTGGAGTTTCTTTCACATTATTCTAACATGTAGCATATCAGGGGGCAGGGGTATTAAAAAAAACTCCAGTCTGTCATAGATCTCCGTAACCAAACAATGACGTCACCAATTGATAGAGATACATGTCCAAAGAGCCTGCCGTAATATTGCCTATTTAGTATTACCTGTAATACATTTCCGATTGCTATTTAGGAAATGTACAGATTTCCTAGGAAATGTGTCTAATATAATTTATTTCACAAATTTCCGGGCGACTTTAGTAATTATATACATTTTTTAGGAATTGTATACAATTTCCGGTAACATACATACATAGGTATTTGCCTGTACGAGCTAATCTTCAAAACGGCTAAAATTAATTAATTACCTATATATATTGCATGTAACAATTCAGATTTCACTTGGACAATCTCGAATAAAGGTTAATTTTACTACACAATTGGTTAAACAGGTCGTAACTTATACCAAAAAATGGTATTATTTGCCGATTATAGTATCTTGATTTGGACATCGCAATCGAATTATATCAAGTGAAAATATTAAAAATTCCTACGTGATATTAGCATCAAAACATATCGTCATATTTTTTACAAAACAGAAAAATAATTGTTTTAATACAATTACTAAAAAATATCAATTCATGGTAAAATTAAGAAATCCAGACGTTTCATTTTTAACTTCTTCAGTGACGATACATCCTTCTGATCAAGAAAGACAATGTAGGTGAAAACACAAAATGCCTAGTTTCACATTTTTCTTCAGCTACGACCTACATAGAGATAATTCTTTTATGTGAAATATATCGCCGGCTGAGACCGCTATACACTTAGACAGTTTGTTCTTGTTTTCCAAGGAAGTTTGTCATTTAAATCCGTTCCAGTATTACCTATAGGTAACGAAAACGTATGGTTTTCGTAATCGAAAATCCATATTCAAATTTAGAACGTTACTTTCACAGTCACACGATTCCACAGTTTCAACTTTACTCCAAATAGCTGAATCGTTGACCTTCTCTCTGTGTGTGCATCGCGTCAAAAACTTTTTCGAGAGAATGGTGGAAGTGGAGTGTTGACATTCCTTTGTCTGTTCTTCCTTCCCTGGTCCAATGCTAATGATAAGTCCACAGTCTGTCTGAAACGACAATGAAAAACGACGTACTCTATAGTTCTGTCGTTTTAGGTCAGAGTTCAGACATTCAACAATTATCCGTCGCCATCTATGTCTAATATCGACAATATTTTGAGATCTAGTCTGTACGAATTAATCGAAGAAGCAACGGGAGTATTCGTCCTTGTAATATAAATTGGGATCCGTCAAATGGGAGGAGCCTAAAAACATGGCGCCGATTAGGGAAAATTTATCGTAGTTCCTATAGTGTACCGTGCAACTTCCAAGTTTTTAAATTACGATAAAATGATAAGTATTGACACAATATGTGATTGGGCTGACACAAAGCCTCGGAACGGAAATTTCGTTGAAGGTGAGCGTGTTTTTAATGCCAATCACATTATAAAATTCGGAAATAACAAATCCGGAAGCTAGCCTTCAAATTCCGTCAAGTTTACTGCCTACTTTTTACAAACTTCGGATTTAAAAAGTGATTCACGTTATATAATTGGTGAGGTGATTCTGGGTGATTTAAGCAATATCATATCAATGACTTGCACGTGCAAAGCCGATTTAAGAGAACGTTGCAAACACATTATTGCAACTTTGTTGTATTGCAGCAGGTAGGTTCTTAACCTCAAAATACTTATATCGTATCATTAGAATTGTGTTAAATCAATTACACAGGAATAAATAATTTCTCACTTTATAATTTTAGTATGATTCTAGTTTTAAATATTAAGGTTATGGCTGATGGTAAATACTTGCTGAAATATAATCATGTGCATTAAAATGACGTGAACAAATTTTTATTCCGGAATTCACTTCTTTGATACCTACTGCTTTCATCCAAGCTTCTATTAGTTTACTTTTTTCTCTAATTTTCCGAATATATTTTTTACATATATAAAACGGTTAGTTTTTATTGGAAAGTAGTTAATGTAGGTGAAGAGTGAAGATCTATGTCTGAAGTGCTATTGCAGCTTTTCACTGAACATATTAACTTTTTATTTGATTTAACTTTAGAAGAAAACTTCGTCGACTCCATCATCAAAAAAATTTTTACTTTTTTAACGTGTTTTATTATTTTAATAAACAATTTTACAATTTGCGTGCACAGTTCCTATGTAATTTTTTCCCTTATTCGAGTTATAAATTTTGCCACCAGATGGTGTATGCCCATTTGACGGATCCCAATAGAGAGTCATAAATTACTCCTGAGAATTGTAGGTGATAGATATAATTAACACATTTAACACAAAAATACACTGTGTACATTAATTTTTTGAGAACTGTTGTTATTATTATTTTATTCCTGTACTTCTTGTATCAGGCCGTAAAATATTATCGATTAGATACTTCCGGAAGTTTCCTTTTGTTGTCTTCTTCTGTCAGCATGCGGGCGCATAAATGGTGCCGCCAATATCGATCGCCTGCGGCATTTGTTGAAAACTGTACGGCGAATCTCGTTCTTCCTATAAGATGGAATTTTAAATTTTTTTGTTTTTAGCTACCCCTTTGATCGATAAATAATTATTTTATTTTTTCGAGCTATCTTACTAGTTTTAAAAATCAATGGGTTTTATTTATTAATATTAATAAACTTTCTTACTACCTAAGTACTTAATTATTAAAAAATCTTCAATCAATACCTGCACGAACTCTTGCTTAAACCACAAACCTTAAATTATGTTTATGACTATCGCTTCTAATCGGAAAATACATATCGTACAATGCCGCCAACTCCAACTGTGGTAATAATTAGTTTCATACTGTTCCGTATGTTGTTGCATCTTAGTCGTTTATTTAACTCAGAGTTCTGTGCTTAATACATTGAACTTTTATATTTTCCCGTTTTTTGCTTGTCTTAGGGTTTCACAGTGCACCAAAATCCAACTAGTTCAACTGTCTTGAGTTAGTTGAACTAATCTCGCCCTAATCATTCGGTTTCTTGCTTGTTGTTCTATCTCTTTAGTTTTTGCCACTCGCTTGCCATCCACCCCTTTGCTATTTCCAGCAACTTTAATTAAATCTTCATAGCTGGGCTTAATATTGCATGCAGTGTACGAAATTGTATTGCGATGAATAAAATATTGTTCGGTAAATTATCACATAATAAAAATGTGTTGCATAACTTTACAAACTAATTGACTAGCAATTTTTTCTTATTTCTTATGCAATGAAATTGAAATAAAAATATTGCTTGTTTATGCTCAGTTGTTTTAAGAAAATGTTTTCAAATCAAAATTAACCTATATTCAAAATTTTTTAAAAATAACAATTTTAGCAGTTTACTTAAATAATTTGTATTAAAAACACATAATATTTTGTACCCTCTCTATACACATAAGTCTCGGAACAATTTCGGAAACAAATACAGAGTCAAATAGTGACCATTTAAACAGACATCTTCTTGTATTTCAAATCCCAATTTTGAGTAAATTCCGTACATGACCCTTATCAGTATTTCCTGGAATCAACAAAGACAGAGCGATAGAAGTTTTGATATCCGTTTCTTACTTCTCATAATTCGCCACGTTCTTGTTAACTGTCTGTTTATATCTTCTATTGGTTTAAAAAAAAACTTTCAAAGACGTCTCACTATTTGTACGCCCTCATTGAGAAAAAAAAACAAATCGATGCTTATAAATACTTTCAGTTTAATTGGATAAGAAATTGCCGAAATCTGAATAATCCAAAAACATCTTTTCTAATAATGGGGGAAACCAAATTAGGCACTTCTCTGGTTCTAATTCAGTTTTCCCTACAAACTTTTTCGATAGATTCATTAATTTGTAATTTTCATTAATAAGAAAAGCTGCACAACGTGGCTAAAATCTGTTATGCTAGGATGGATTTAACTAGCTTTTCTGNAAAGTTGAAAGCTTTTAAGATGTAGTGCAAGCGCAGATGATGAAGATTCCATGGATAGAAGAAGTTAGGAATGAGGAAATATTAGAAAAAGTAGAAGAACAGAGGACTCTATGAAAGTCAATAAGAAATAGGCGAAATAGGTTGGTAGGACACCTTCTTAAGCACAAAGGTCTAGTCAGAGACATATTAAAGGCAGAAACAAGACTTAGGTGAGGCAGAGGTAGACCTAGATTAGATTTCTGTTCGCAAATAATTAAGGATGTGGGCTGTTCTAGTTTTAGGGAAATGCTTAGCTCAGGATAGGCAAGAGTGGAAATGCGTGTCCAACCAGTCATAGACTAACGACTTTTCGATTATGATGGGCTGTACCTAAATCTTACAATTAGTTTAGTTTTTCCCGGTTTTTTGTAGCTTTTTACCTTTTAAGACTCAGTGATATTAATAAAAATCATTCAATAGTAATCAGATGACTGAGGGGAAATATGTAGCCTGTGTAAATGATCAGATCGCTAACTAATTGTAACGTATTATGTGTACATAAATGCCTACGGTTTGTTGGTTTGGTTAAATATCCTTCCACCAACGCTAAATATCTATATGTACTTGAACTTATTGTACATATACGATATACGGGTATCTACACGTATAAATACACACAAAATTATCGGTGAAAATGGACATATCTATCCACTTGGGATTGAAGTCATTTGATGCGTTTTGAACACGCCCTTGTTAAATTTGGAAATGCTTCATGAGTAGTGTGTTGGAATACCTTACAAACCATAATTCGAAAAATTTTATGATTTTTTCGTATTTCTAATTACAGTTATTTTTAATTTTAATTTAATATCTCTTGAGATGCTCCACCATTTAAATATTTAGATTAGAACAAGATTTGAATTCCCTTTGAGATAAGACTTGTTTTTTGACGCATATTTTGGCCTAATATAATTTTCTCCTCGCTAATGATTATTTAAATAAATAATTAATAGAAAGTGCCAGTTAATATGATCTGTTAATGTCCCAAATTTCAAACACCTACAGACACATGAACAAATGAGTATCGGTGTCTTTTTTTCCCTTTCTTAAGGTTTTCAACTCTATCTTTTTTTTTTCTCTTTGTTGTGTCCTTTTCGTTTTCGATAAGGTGTAGACATAAGGGAGAAAAAATATAATTTAACAAATCTCATTTATTATGCTTACTGAATCAGTACAACTTAGTTTGATTTTAATTATCAACAACCAATGTGTTAATACACCCAAACATTTACATTACTAAATACACAACAACGTACGTTTACATTAATAGGCCCTACAAATATGTATGTTCCGTAAATATAAAATCTAAAGATAAATTAAATTTCTACATGTTTGATAGATTTATACTTGTGTATGTGTGTTGCTATGCGCTTGTTCTTGATCGGGACCACTCGCGATTTGATTTGCAGGGGTATAATACTGAAAAGATAACAGAATAAGGCAATATAAATATCAGATAATGATAATCCAATATATAGGTACTTCTCTGATATAAGCAGAACTGTTAGTACTAACAAATGAAATCCGTACGCATGTCATATTTCCGCCTTTCAAGTGTCTTCGACTCGAGTCAACTTATACGCATGCGTCAACGTCTCCCCCTCCCTTTCGCTTGCTACTAACCAACTCATCGACATTGAATCTTTTAAATAATTTACTTGCCTTTTGTTTAAATTTGGTATCTGTTAGATATATCTTCTAATTCGCAATATTTGCAGTTTTTTTATTTAAAAATTGTAGTTTTGATTTTTTTTTGATTCTCCATTAATGAAGATGTAATTTTCTTGTAAATACTTTATTGATCTCGCAGATTTATTCAGAAAATGTATTTATATATTAAGTATATACACTTTTTGTGACTTCAGTAAATAAATATTATGAATGACTACTTGGCAAATGACTATAAATCGTAATTCTTTGTTATTATCGTTGCGTTGTGCATAATAAGAAGGAAAATTAATAATGCATGGTAATTAATCAGGTTTAAAATGTGCGTGTTCGTGTGCTAAAAAAATTCTAAAAAGGAAACATGAAAGTTTAAAAAAATGCCCGCAGTAATTGCTTCAATGAAATTAAAATATTGTCCGATCTTTACTGAGTGAATTTTCTTACCTTGCATCACACAAAATTGAATTAATAATAAAAATTAATTGTCCGACATAATTAACAAAAATTTCTCGAAATAGGGCGGCGCACATAAAAAGAAAATTTAAGTTAAATATTCAGTGGCGTAGCGTAAATTTCTGCCACCCGAGGCGAAGCCTAAATTTGCCGTCCTTCCTATCTTCTTTGTTTATTTTTTATGATGTGGTGTGATTATGTTATTTACTTTTATGATTTTTCTGCAAAATTTGGTAGATTCTGATTTGAACAAATGTGACAACTCTACTTGTCTATGTTCGAAAGCAAAACGCATGTTCAGGGATTCCCCAAAATAACTGGTAATGCTCACTGTCACTGATTCTGTATAACACTGAAAAAAAATATTTTTGTAGCCTCTACTTTTGGGCCACCACGGGCTCATAGCCCCCTTTGCCCCCCTCCCATACACGCCACTGTGAATATTCAAATCTCTTGTTATAAAGTTTGGTAGAAGTAGATTAAAAGTACGATTACATTGAATCTTTCTGGCATTCGTCTAATTTTATTTAGTGGAAAATTTTGATTAATTGGGCAAATAAATAAAAGTAATTAAATTACCCTGCCGTTATCAATGTCTCTTCCGACTCCAATCGTTAACCTGGCTTTTGCCTTCATCACGTCTCCGAGAGAAATCTTGGCCCTCGTTGCCTCCGAGTGAGATTTATAGCAGAACTCCATCAGGGCAACGAATAAGGCTATGAACAGTCCTCCTATTAGGATATAAAATATGCCCGCGACGTTACTCAGCGACAATTCGTATTTCGAGGCGTCCTGTAAACAGTAAACAAAAAAAGAACGAAGGAAAAGACCGCTGAAGAAAATTGTACTAGTTTTAAATTGAATCAGAGCAACCATTCCAACCATAATCTACTCTTCAGAAGATCAAACAACCAATACAAAAATTAGCATTCCGTATATAGTGAAAGTTTCACGTATGTAGGTATAGTTGGGACGATTAAAATTGGCGTAGTCTGCAATAAATTATCGGTGAAAATGGACATATCTATCCACTTGGGATTGAAGTCATTTGATGCGTTTTGAACACGCCCTTGTTAAATTTGGAAATGCTTCATGAGTAGTATAGACAATGTAAAAAGAAATAACCTAATAATAGTAACCCTAGACAAACATTTTCAGTCTCTCTTCAGTCTCTCAGAGTCTTTCAGGGTCTCTGAGAGCGTCTCTCACAGTCTTTCCCAGTCTCTCAGTTATTGCCTAGATGTTTTTATGGATCTCTCACAGTCTCTGTATGAGAGACTCGAACGATAAAATTGTTAATTCAGAGATTCGAGTCTCTCGTAGAAAGACTGGGATCTCTGAAATATGTTGAACTTTTTAACCATGTCTATCGAGACACCACTTATTGAAAGATTCTAGTCTGTCGTTCAGAGATTCTAGTCTCTCGTTCAGAGACTGAATACGAAATGAGAATTTCTCTATGAGCGACTCCAGTCTCTCCTTCAGAGACGCTAAACAATTTTTATTGACAGTCTCTCGACAGTCTCTCTCAGCGACACTAGAGAGACTGGATGAGAGACGGAGACTCGAGTCTCGCTTTCAAAGACTCCGAGAGACTGAACATATTGATCTCGGGAAGCGGTGCAGCTGTTAGAGGTTGCTTAGGTCAAAGCCGGGCAAACTCGGCTCTCTTGACTCTCGAGTGCTCCTCAGCTATAGTTAAGAAGCTTCTCATTGCTCTTCCTCTTGCGAGTGAGATGATTCTTTCCTTTTCTTATGCCTTCCATTTCGTATGTAAGTCCCCTCTTCCATAGCCGAACCCAATAGTATTGTGAACGTATTGCTACCCCTGAGCTGCGAGACGATAATTTTCATAGGTATTATTTAAGTTGCGAGAGAGGCTTCGCTCGTCTACGGGAAGAAGGGGCTTGATGTGGGAGTGGAAGGGAGAAGAAAACGAGAAAGCAATATGGGTCATTACTGCTTACCCTCTCGTGCTCATTGAAGGGTATGGAGTGACCCAAACTAACCTCAGGGAGCGGCTCCTAAAATATTAAAGTTTGCCCGGCTCTGGCTTAGGTACGTAAAAGATCAGGGTCGGATTTATTACTATCTGGTTGAAATTATATCTTTAAACAAGCGTCTTGCTTTCCCAAATTCCTGAGAATGTTGAATTTTCTTTAAATAAATCCTGCTTCTCTGTATCTCTTGCTATTACAAATAAATTTATGTAATGTGTTCCTTTTTCTTTATTTTTGTCCGCTGCAATTCCTACCTGACATTTTTTTTCTATGTTTACGATATTCCCTACAACGTCTGTCATTAGTAAAGGTAGGCGTTCTGTCAGTAACCGCTCTAGACTAGTTAGACAGTGTTATATAGCGGACTATGCCAATTTGGAACGTTTCAACTATATCGCTGAATATTACAGTATCTATAATAAAAGGAAATCTAAATTATATTTATAGTTTCGGTTGCTTTTTAATTTTAAGAAGAGGGCATTGTCGGACGAGTTAATTTAAAAATGATTTAAAGTTTAATATCCTTTGAAAGTATCAATTATGCATGTCGGTAAAAAACCCGCAGCGGTCTAAGTTTTAACTTTCAGCGTTGCAGAAATGAAAAAATCTCAGAACTCGTTACGGTCCGCCAACTTGAAAATTAAACTTTGCTGAATTAATAATACATTTCTATTCCAAACTTCACTATTCTTTACCGTAGTTAAATTCTAAATGCACTTGCCTTTGTCAACCGAATAAAGATTTAACTAGGAGCATATCCTATAGAAATGTAAATGAATAGCATTCCAAAAAAATATTATTACCGAACCGTGAAGTAGGTGAAGAGTTCTTTCATCCATTTTCTGGATAGTATCGAGGTTTATTTCTCTCACAAAATAAATATAATTCTTACAAATATTCTTCGTTTTTCCATTAACGAAGCGTCGCTTTAAAAGTAGATATATAAAATTATTGCTTAGAGCGCTTTATAATATTTTCAATAATCCTTGTAATGACCTTAATATAGGTAATAAATGCATAGGTGAAGAGCTAGACGCGTAGCCACTGTACCTCTGCAAGAGCAAGCGGAAGTCAAATGCTTTTTGTACATGTACGTTGGCTGTTGGCATTTGGGATATTCGAGAGTATAAATGCACCTAAATCTTACAATTAGTTTATTTTTTCTCGGTTTTTTGCAACTCACTGCATTTGAAGGCACCAGTGATATTAATGAATATAAAACTATCAAGGGAAAGAGTGAATATAAAGATAAGAGTCTAAAAATTAGAAGAAGTGGCTGATTTTCGGTATCTAGGAAGTCAGATAGCCTAGGGTGCACAGAGCAGAGAGGGATCGCTTTTGAATAAAAATAAGTCACTTCTATGTTCGCGAACGGTTAATTTAGAAATTCGAAAAAGGTTGTTAAAGGTATACGTTTGGAGCACGGCATTGTACAGGTGCGAAACATGGACAGTGGACGCGGCGTAAAAGAAAAGTTTAGAGGCGTTCGAAATGTGATGTTATAGGCGGATGATGAGGATATCGTCTATAGAAGTCAATAAAAAATAGGCGAGATAGGTTGGTAGGACACCTTCTTAAGCACAAAGGTCTAGTCAGAGACATATTAAAGGCAGAAACAGGACTTAGGTGAGGCAGAGGTAGACCTAGATTAGATTTCTGTTCGCAAATAATTAAGGATGTGGGCTGTTCTAGTTTTAGGGAAATGCTTAGCTCAGGATAGGCAAGAGTGGAAATGCGTGTCCAACCAGTCATAGACTAACGACTTTTCGATTATGATGGGCTGTACCTAAATCTTACAATTAGTTTAGTTTTTCCCGGTTTTTTGTAGCTTTTTACCTTTTAAGACTCAGTGATATTAATAAAAATCATTCAATAGTAATCAGATGACTGAGGGGAAATATGTAGCCTGTGTAAATGATCAGATCGCTAACTAATTGTAACGTATTATGTGTACATAAATGCCTACGGTTTGTTGGTTTGGTTAAATATCCTTCCACCAACGCTAAATATCTATATGTACTTGAACTTATTGTACATATACGATATACGGGTATCTACACGTATAAATACACACAAATATATATATATATATATATTCATTGGGCGGTGCTACTNTACATAAATAAACTATATATATATATATACATATATATATTATAGCTAGTATGAGTAGGTACGGTTTGTACAGCAAAATTATGCACGGTCGATCGGACTAGCGCAGCTTCTCGGATCGCCAAAGTGCTTGCCCGCTTTACAACAGCAAACGAACAAACCAACCGTAAACTACGTTAATCAATTTACTTCTCAAATGAAGAGAACGTCAATGGTCCATTTATAGAAAATATAAGGTACTTATTTATGCCATCTCGTAAGTACTAGACCCATTTCCATATACTTTATGACATCATACTTGCCTCAACGTTAATGCAATACAAGTTTTGAGCTCAAAGAATGGAAGAATGAGCTTTTGGGTTAGATAAATTTTATTTAGTTTTTCAATTTTTTTTCGAGGATTGATGTTTGGGACATGGGTGTGTATAGACAATAGTTGCAGCGAAAAGTTGAAAGCTTTTAAGATGTAGTGCAAGCGCAGATGATGAAGATTCCATGGATAGAAGAAGTTAGGAATGAGGAAATATTAGAAAAAGTAGAAGAAATATTGAAAAATAGAGATGGGCTTCTGAGACAGGAAGGGGTTTAATAAGAAACACATTAGAAGAGAAAGAAGTACATTAACATTTACTATTCAGTTTTGGGAAATGTGAAAATTGGGTCAGAATAAGTAAAAGTTTAGCTTCTTAGATGTAGATATAGTTGGAATGTTCAAGATTGACATAATCTGTACTAAAACTGCCACATTTACTTTCTTCTTTCAACTTACTAACTGGATTAGAACGGTTGCAAACAGAGCACCTACTTTTGCCCACGACAGAAGTTGTAAGGAATATCATAAACATAGAAAAGAGATGCCAGGTAGGAATTGCAGCGGACACCAACATATAATAAGGAATGACATTACACCAATTTATATGTAACATAAAGAGATACAGACAAGCAGAATTTGAGCATGTTGCTAGCGTCGGACTTTAAAGACAATTCAACATTTTCAGGAATTTGGGAAAGCCAGACGCTTCTTTAAAGATATAATTCCAACCAGGCAGTTTTAAAGCCAACCTTATCTTTTGCGTACCTAAGCAACCTCTAAGCACTGCACCGCTTACTCTTATTCGGTTATCTCTTTTCAGAACATACCACAAATGGCGCGGTAAACGCCATCTGTAGTACGATGCTACATTTCAGTATTACGTATGCTCCAACAAGGTCCATTTAAATATATGGATATCTACTTGTTGAAACGAATCCCGGCGTAGCTAACCTCAAGGTAATAGGCACGTTACCAAATTAAGAGTTGGTCTGTGTTCTGTCGGAACTGTCTGCGAAGCGCTGATGAGATCCAAAAAGATCAAAATCGAGATCCGCGTCTGGCAGTTTCGACAGAATACAGACCACTTCGAATTATTTTATCTCTTTTCACTTAATCTGTACTCCTCATGAAGCATTTCCAAACTTAACAGGGGCGTGTTCAAAACACAGCAAAGCACAGTTCCAAGTGGAAGCAAGAAAGAAGATACGTCCATTTTCACAGATAACTTATTGTCGAATTTGCCAATTTTGATCGTCCTTACTACACATACATAACATTATAGTAAACGAACACCTCTGTTTAGCAGACAATTATTGGCGATCTCACGAATGTCCGCTGAAAGAATATTTCACTGTATAAAGATGTGAGAATTTTTACAACTATTAAACGAAAGCAAGATAACAATTTAGATGAATACAAAAACAGTAAATGTTTAGTTCAGTTATTATTTATTGCGCATCTAATATTGTTTACGAAACTCAAATGAAATTGCTAAAATTTCAATTTTATTTTTAATAAGGGTTTCAGCGTTAGCGGGCTGCTTCTTCGACAAAGCTTCCAATAAAACTTTCCTACAATTTTTACATAAGCTCCAATAATAAAGTTTTAAGAAAGTTCATCTCGGCGATAGTCTATTTTAGTATTAAACAAGGCCGAGGAAGTGAATACAAATTTTTCGATTTAAGAAAGAAAAAAAGAAAGGAAAAAGAGACAGATAAATAAATTAAAAACTTTTTCTTACCTGTTTATCTCCATGTTTGCACTCGGTTCGATCGTACCACCATCGATTCATCAATTTCCTGAGCTCGCCCGACTCCTTCAGACTGAGAACTGCCAAGTTGATGCTGTCCCTTTATCAATCATTTTCATTCTACTGTTAATAGCATTTACTTTTGACGCTTCTACGTTCTAATAGTTCTCTAAGCAAACAATGCTTTTCCCTTTCATACAATATCGTTTTACGAGAACATCTTTTTCAATTTCTCTAATTTCCACCGATCTAATAATTCTCCGTTGAAGGGTCTTTTTTTCTTATAATTTTTACAGCAAACGCACAATAATTGAACTGAGTTGTCTATTATACAGTAAATAGCAAAAGTACACAATATATTCGTTTAAAAAATTTTTCCGGATTCGGTGATTTTCAAAATACAGATTTTCACACACTTTTTAAAATAATTACCTCTCATCAAAAAAAAAATCAAAAGATTATACAATTACGGTAAATATAACAAATTTTGTATGTTACCAGAAATGTATGAAATGTAGGAATTGTATTCCTAGGAAATGTATACAATTCCTAGGCTATTTAGGAAATGTATAAAATATTGTTTCAAAGATTTTTTAATACACACATCTCCTGTGAAATGTATACATTTCCTAGGAATTTTATGAAATTCCGATATTGTACTAGGAAATGTATAAAACTAATGCTTTCTGTGAATAAAATACTCTAACATATTTAGGCCAGGAGCATTAAAAAAATTCTAATCTATCATAAATCTACCTAACTAAACAATGACGTCACCAATGCATATGAATTTTCAGTATCTTTGAAACAATATTTTATATATTTCCTAAATAGCCTCGGAATTGTATACATTTCCTAGGAATTCTATACAATTCCTAGATTTCATACATTTCCGATAACGTATGCAAAATCCAATAAAAATACCTATCTTGAAACGAAATTTCAGGCATGTAAAAAGAAGATAAGTCACTGTATTATTGTTTTCATGGATGTAGTATGACTTTTAACGTTTGTGAGATCAAAAGCAGTTTGAATCAGAAATTCAAAAATACATTGAGATGTAGAGTATAGTTCAGGACATACACATGTCAAATATTGTAATAGAAATAAGTTTCAATGTCTACAGGAACATCTACTACGTTCAACATGTAGTTAATAAGTAATTTAGTTGCTGTAAATTATTGTAATAAATGCTAATTACCGGTAGATGGTGAAATATACACATGAATAAACCATACAGAGATGGAGCTCGTTAATTTGGGAAGTCATGTGAGAGGAATTTCAGTTGCTGATATACATTCTAATGAATGTTTAATTATGTTTCGAAAGTGCGGTACTAATAAATAATTAAAGGATCAAAACTAATTTAGAATTCATTTAAGAACTGAAAGACAATGCTGTATTGTCATACCTGAAAATTTCGATATTAAAATAGCTTACGAATTAAGACATAGAATATGCTAACAGGACATCGGAAATCCAGAAAAAGAAATCCATTAACACCGTATTCCTGGGTTCCCTCATTTTTTATTCATGGTGACTAATTGCACTGAACTATATTTGAAGTTTTAGGGTTCCGTACCGTAGTAGGAAAAAAGGAACCGTTATAGGATCACTTTGTTGTCCGTCTGTCCATCTATCTGGAGAGACCATTTTTCTCAGGAACGTATGGAGGTATCAAGTTGAAATTAATATCAAAGACTCAGGTCTGCAATACCTTCGAGTTGTGAAAAAATCTAAATCAACGCAGTCAAACGATACGACCATTTATGCCACATATTTGGTCACTCGTAACAAGCATTTGAAATGTGGTGTTACAGGCGAAAGATGAGGATACCGTGGATAGAGAAGGTTATAGATGAAGAGGTATTAGAAAGAATAGGAGAACAGTCGAGAAGAAATAGGCGAAATAGGTTGGTGGGACACCTTCTCAGGGATGAGAAGTCTCTAGTCAGAGACATATTAGATGCAGAAACGGAAGTGAGGAGGGGTAGTGGTAGACCTAGATTAGATTACTGTTCGCAAACAGTTAAGGATATGGGTTATTGAAGTATAGGAAAGAGTGGAGGTGCGTGTGAACCAGTCTTAAGACTGGCGACCTTATGATGATGATGCAAGGTGCATGAATTTCGGATTGTGCATAGTTAGAACAAAAATTTACCATAACTCTTTTTGAGTCTATTAAAAAAATGGAATTGTAAAGGTCATGGTAGCAAAACCTTTTGTTTTCGTGTCACAACGACTTATGACCAAAAAGCTCATTGTAAGACAATTAAGCGAGATAGGTTGGTAGAACACCGTCTCAGGCGTGAAGATCTAATCAGAGAAATATTAGAGGCAAAAATGGGAGTTAGGAGGGGTAGAAGTAGACCTAAATTAGAGTACTGTGGTTAAGGATGTGGAATGTTCAAGTTTTAGGGAAATGCGAAGATTAGCTCAGGATGGGAAAGAGTGGAGGTGCGTGTCCAATCAGTCTTAGGACTGACGACCTTATGATGATGATGAAGTGAATCAAAGCCTAAAGGGTACTTCAAGTACAGGTGCAATAATGAAATTTGACAAGAAGCAATGTCTTATGGCATAAGTAAAGGAAAACAAACCGAAAAACGTCGTCGCCTATTCCACCAGAATACGACCTTTCTCTTAACCTATCCGAATTTTTATTAGAATAAAAAAGGTAGTAATTTTACCTGAGTGGCGAGCCCAAAGGTGTAGCAACGCCAAATCCTTTTGAATCCAAATTCTCGCCCACTTTCATGGTGTCGCAAGGTTCCCTTTGATTGATGTAGTCGTTTTTCGGCGATTCTATTAACAAGGCGTACTTGCCCTTCGATTGTCTAACCCTTCTGATTCCTTCGTCATAACTTTTCACGAAAACGTGTGGTTTTGAGCTCATATATTCCCACATTTTTGAATAGAGCGAGATCTGAGACCTCTAGAATGAACAACAAACCGTCCATTCTTCTATTTCGCTTTATTTTTTGAGACACATTTGATATTGGAAAACAAGTTCGATAGGTATTGACATATTCAAGTTTTCTTTTCCTGTTTATTTTGCCCCTTTTGGTGTTTTTTTTTTGCTATTAGGTGCTATTAATTTTCATACGAGGGTGGATTGATAAGTTTCCGGCCTGACCAAGAAAAACAAGGTTTTTAAAAATTTTTTTTTTTTATTTCTCAACATAATCTCCTCCAAGGCTGATACATTTCTCATAGCGGTGTTCCAGTCTATTAATGCCATCTCTATANGACCTTATGATGATGATGCAAGGTGCATGAATTTCGGATTGTGCATAGTTAGAACAAAAATTTACCATAACTCTTTTTGAGTCTATTAAAAAAATGGAATTGTAAAGGTCATGGTAGCAAAACCTTTTGTTTTCGTGTCACAACGACTTATGACCAAAAAGCTCATTGTAAGACAATTAAGCGAGATAGGTTGGTAGAACACCGTCTCAGGCGTGAAGATCTAATCAGAGAAATATTAGAGGCAAAAATGGGAGTTAGGAGGGGTAGAAGTAGACCTAAATTAGAGTACTGTGGTTAAGGATGTGGAATGTTCAAGTTTTAGGGAAATGCGAAGATTAGCTCAGGATGGGAAAGAGTGGAGGTGCGTGTCCAATCAGTCTTAGGACTGACGACCTTATGATGATGATGAAGTGAATCAAAGCCTAAAGGGTACTTCAAGTACAGGTGCAATAATGAAATTTGACAAGAAGCAATGTCTTATGGCATAAGTAAAGGAAAACAAACCGAAAAACGTCGTCGCCTATTCCACCAGAATACAACCTTTCTCTTAGCCTATTCGAATTTTTATTAGAATAAAAAAGGTAGTAATTTTACCTGAGTGGCGAGCCCAAAGGTGTAGCAACGCCAAATCCTTTTGAATCCAAATTCTCGCCCACTTTCATGGTGTCGCAAGGTTCCCTTTGATTGATGTAGTCGTTTTTCGGCGATTCTATTAACAAGGCGTACTTGCCCTTCGATTGTCTAACCCTTCTGATTCCTTCGTCATAACTTTTCACGAAAACGTGTGGTTTTGAGCTCATATATTCCCACATTTTTGAATAGAGCGAGATCTGAGACCTCTAGAATGAACAACAAACCGTCCATTCTTCTATTTCATTTTATTTTTGAGGCACATTTGATATTGGAAAACAAGTTCGATAGGTATTGACATATTCAAGTTTTCTTTTCCTGTTTATTTTGCCCCTTTTGGTGTTTTTTTTTTTGCTATTAGGTGCTATTAATTTTCATAGATATAAAATTTTACTCACAAACTACTGGTATTGCGCTACACTTTCTTATTGATTGTAATATATACAATTCGAGTTTCCAACAATAATGAAGTTGTCCAGAAGGTATCACATTCCAAATTTGACAAATAAAATTAACCATCATCATGTATTAGTGCAATAGTAAACATTTCAATTCTATTCTATGCATATTTTCAGTTTTACTCTTACAAATTAAGCCTAACAGTCCAGTCAAATGAGAAAAATGACTGAAGAGTACCTTATAATGGAGAAAATGATTGAAACACGGATCATTTTATCGGAAATTTCGAGAGGAACGCGAATATGTAAATGAAAACTATTTACCCTGCATATGGGGGGAGAAAATCCGTAAAAACAATTGCAAATTCGATTATCTCGATAATTGCTTAATTGTTTAAAAGAACAATGAAATAATGGATAAAAAAATTTATTTCTCTAAAAAGATAGTTTAACCGATTAAGATAAGTTACGAATCGATTAAATTATCAGTTTTAAATTTTTAATAATTATTTTAATTTTTTTAAAAATTTCCGCGAATTTTGAGGCCTCTTTGCCTTTGGGCGCGCAGAACTTCTGTTCTATAAGAGATATAAAAAAAATCATCAATACTTTTTTGCAATATGGCATTATGAAAAACTATTATTAAGACTTTTTTCCATTTCTTTCATATTTCACGAGATAATCGAATTTGCAATTGTTTTTGCGGATTTTCTCCCCCCCTATGCAGGGCAAATAATTTTCATTTCCATATTCGTATTCCTCACGAAATTTCCGATAAAATGACACGTATTTCAATCATTTTCTCCATTGTAAGGCACTCTTCAGCCATTTCTCTCATTTGACTGGACTATAACTCATTGACATATGATATATTGCCAATGAAACGGTATATACGTAACAATAAAATAATTTGCATGAGCCGATACCTAATCAAATTGGCAAAATAAATGAAAACTTACCCTGAAGAAGTCCCATGTGGAACCATGGTACAATGTTCCATATTCAACTTCTCTTTGAGTGGCCAAATCTTCGGCCGAATTAATTGGAGCAACCATTCTTTCGACTGTGAGAAAAGCGGCCAAATTGGCAGTGTAAGATGATATGAGTATGAGGGTGAAAAACCACCAAACAGCCCCCACAATCCTTCCTGAAACCGATCTCGGTGATATGTCGCATCCCTGTTGCATGAAAGCTCCCAGTGCGAACCACAACGAATTGAGCATACTGAAATCATTAGCCATGGAGTTTCCGTAACCGGAATGTCCCGCGGGAGTTTTGTGCTCTCCGGTTAAGTGGAGCAATCTCCATTCATAAGGGGAAAACCTGGAGACGGTGAATAGGACGATGCTGACCCCGATGTAGCTGAAAATAACACAGACCCAGATCTCTTTCGAAAGCGGACTGAGGAAACTGAAAACTCCAGGTTTCTGCTTCACCGGCTTCTTTATCATGATAGAGATGCCAAGGGACATAAACGGCTTGCTGAAGTCGATAACTCTTTCTCTTTCCGAAGTTATTGTCATTGATGCTATCGCAATATCCGCTTCCTACATTTAAAGAGATTCCTTAATACTGTCTGTTGCCGACTTTATCAACTTGAATAATTTCAATTTAACATCTCAATAAATTCATCCCTACAACACTCGATTAAATTTCTTTATCCTTTTCAAGACGTTTAGCATTACAATAAGCTTTTGACGTCGACGTTTTCAGAATAACTATTAGAAAACGCGTATTCATGTTAAGTTTGTGCTATTAAAGACTAGAACTATTTTGTGACTGCCTCCCCAATGCTACTATGATAATAACACGATTTTATTTACTTTTTTAGCCCTTACGAGACAAGTGACATCTCAATAAGTATTTGATGTTGACGTTTTCAGAATAACAGTACCTTCATGAAATATTATAAGTAGTTAGACCATTAAGTTGTTGCACACTGATAGCCGTTAGTTTGTGACTCACTAATACACTTTTGGCTCATGCACGCTCTCTATCACTCATCCTGAAAACATCGTGACCGCGTATTAGACATTTAGCATTTCAATAAACATTTGATAACGACGTTTTTCGAATGGTACTGCCGTCATAAAGTGACACCTCAATAAGTATTTCATGCTAACGTTTTCAGAATTACAGTACCATCATGAAGTATTAAAAGTATTTGGACTCATCCTGAAAACATCGTGACCGCGTATTAGACGTTTGGCATTTCAATAAACATTTGATAACATAACGACGTTTTCAGAATGACACTACCATCATAAAGTGCATATTTTTGTGATAGGTATTTTGACTATCATCTTCTTTGCAGTTTACCATTTTTCTGGTTTGTGACTCACTAAACGTACTTTGATTTCATGCATACTCTCCACCACTCATCCTAAAAACGTCACGTAAAATTGACATGATTTCCGATACGCATCCTACTTTTTCATAACTTGAGTTTCAGTTGTCTTAACGTAGAGGAGAGGAACATGTAAGGGTCAAAACTCAATTAGAGGTCAAGGTTCTTACGTGGTGTACTGGTTCCGGTCGGTTTTTTTATAACGGTACAGAACCTTTAAACGAAATTGAAACGTCAGTTATGTTTAGTGTTGCACTTACAACATTTTGTCTGGTAAAGAATATGATCTAACCTAACATAAACTGTTCCGGAATGTTGGAGCAAACTGATTACGGTAACTAAATTAAGCACAAAGAAACAAAGTCTTGTACCTTTATGAGTAACTTAGTTCCACCTCATTAACGAAGGTTTACGTAGTAAACTAAGATAATGAAATTAATTAGCTATTTGCGCTCCTCTGGTTTGTATTATTTTGCTAGATGAACGCCTATCTAGTATGAACTAAAGGATTCTGCTTTATTTTAGAAGCTCAGTTACTAAATTTAGCATAAAGGGAAACATTATGTGTATGCCTGCCTGTATGAAATGTGTATTTCTGAAGAAATTTAACAATGAAAATGTTTTCTAAATACAATCCGAAGTTATTTTCACTAAACAATTGTAACGAACATTTCGGCGTTATACGTTCATTAAAAAAGAGTGCGGATAGATTGGGTTGACGGCTCACGCATGGCCCAAATTAATTAATTAATTTTTGGCATAATTTAACAATAAAATTATTTAGATTGTCAACCCTACCGTATCGTGGACATTAAAAGTCGAATTTGATTTGTAAATTTCGTGAAAAGTCTTGAAATGCAAATCACACCCTACATTTCAGTCAAAATTGCAATACCATGTCTGGTTCTGGAAATTCATAACGTTAATTAACTCTGACAGGGTGTAATTCTGCATCATATAAATCTGCATTTTTCCGATATTTTCTAAGAAGTACTTATTTTCTTCCTGCATAGACGACTTACTTCCAAGTCACCGGCGGTTTCTGACACTTATAAATAATGACCCACGATACAAGCTATTATACGAAATAAGTAGAAGATAACAATTCTCAGAAAATGCAGTAAATTTCTAAACAAAAAACCGCAAAATACAGACAAGCGCTTAAAATTTATGCATAATAGGTTTATTCTAAATTTGATCGATGAATATTGCAATGCAATAATATTTTGCTTAGGTACATTTTTTAGAAGATGTGATCTGTACGACCAAGTGAATTATTGCAGTACCTGTCTAGACTTTGTTTCTCAGTTCACAATTTAAATATTTTAAATCAAATTGGAAAAAAAGTATCGTATTTCGTTCGCCACTGAAGCGTACTTATTTGTAGGTCAAAGGTCACTTATTTTAGCTCTATTTGCTGTCAAATTTTCCGGACCAATGACAAAATAGATCACATTTCTATAACAGTGCATTTCTTCCAATCTAAAAAGGTTTGAAAATAAACACACTTTCAGTAGCGTAGCCAATAGGGGTTAAAGAGTTTATCCCTATCAAGTAGGATGTTTTTATTTTTAATTATAATTGTAGTCTGAGAAATACGCCACTGCATAGTTGGGTTTTTCAGTTTTTTTTACTAATATCTCCCCCCGCACTCACGAACGGTGGTTACGATACTGGATGGTTTTGAATTAAGCATTAAAAGCTTTTATTCGCGAAACTCCGATTTTTTAATACAATTTTGAATACATATAGAGATAGATTTAAATAAAACGGAAGGGGTATTGATACAACAGTATTGTATGAAAATAAATAAAACTAAAACAAAAATACTGGTATGCAAGGGAAGGAAAAGTAGGGAAAGAGCGAATATAAAGATAGGAGACGAAAATTTAGAAGTGGTTAATTTTTACGTTTGGAGCGCGGCGTTGTACGGGTGCGAAACGTGGACGGTGGGCGCTGCGGAGTTAAAAAGGTTATAAGAATGATAAGGATACCGTGGAAAGAGAAGGTTAGAAATGAAGAGGTATTAGAAAGAATAGGAGAGCAGAAGACTCTATGGAAGACAATAAAATATAAGCGAAATAGGTTGGTAGGACACCTTCTCAGGCATGCAGGTCTAGTCAGAGACATATTAGAGTTAGGAGGGGTAGAGGTACACCTAGATTAGATTATTGTTTGCAAACAGTTAAGGATGAGGGTTGTTTTAGTTTTAAGGAAATACGAATATTAGCTCAGGATAGGAAAGAGTGGAGGTGCCTGTCCAACCAGTCTTAGGACTGACGATCTCATAATGATGATAGGAATGTAACTTTTTCTGACGGCTCTTCTCCGTTTAACAAGCTAATTCTTCATTTTTAATCGGATAGTCAGGTGACATAAAAGAGCTTACGTGATGAAAATAACTAAACTGTTCGCGTGTATTTTAGGAAGTATTTCTGCTACTCTAAATAAATCCGTTTTCAACGAACTCGCTTTAACTGGGCTTTGCATAAAAATAGGAAAAAAATCATAAATAGCACAGCCACATATGACATTTCCGAACCTTAATAAGTACATAAAATTCCCTTTTCTTTTAAAGTGCACCACTTTAGTAAAACGTAGGTACTTAGGTATGTAAGTTCATAATGCGTATGCATAAAGCACCTTATTGGTTGCATTCACATGATCAATATTTACCATATTTTGATAACGAGGTGCTAAAGATGTTAAATAAATAAATTTATTTTAAGTTCATTGAATGCTACTTGTACTTTTGTTCTCCGAATACCCATTTTTGAAAAATCGTAGTTAACTAAAATATAGAATGGCTCATAAAATTTATTATCCAAATAATTAACTTTATATGTACTATAAAATAGCTCTTGAAAAAGCAATAAAGTTCGGCATTATTGTGGAAATTTATTTCAGAAAAACAGATATTTGGAGTTTTTATTTTTTTGATAATCTTAATAATCTCTTATTGTTAATACGTAGAAATAAGCAGTTCGAATATTAGCTGCCGTTTTATTTTAATATACGACATATATCTTGAAGATATTAGCAAACCGGGATAGTAATAATAAATGTCAAAGGACTTTCGATGTGAATTTTTGTCAATAATTATAAATATATGTGATTCCCCCGCAATCCACAATTTCTATGAATGCATCATCTAAAAGTTAAATTAAAAGCCTCAACTTCCTTTTTCTTTCTGAATGGTAGAATTAAAAAAAGATTTATGATAAGTCCGTTATAATCCGCTTACCAAAGTATTAAATATTAACAGATTTTTATTTTTTTTTAACTCTTTTCCTTGAAAAACTAAGCACAACATAAAACTAGAGGTACAGTAACTTAAAGTGAAAATGATTGGAGGAAGCAACCCGTTATATGCAGATGCAACGTAAAACCATCAACCACATCGGAAGATTTAGACATTTTGGAGAACTCCGTGCTAATTAAATGGTAGGAGGGGCAGAATATTTATAAAAGGTTTTCTGTAAATGGAAACATTCAATCATTTCCATACCAGTTAAAGTTTCAAAAAAATCAAGAATTTGTTCATGTTTCTTCCTTGGTATTTGACAAGGCAACACAAAAATTCAATGCCGAATTATTTTTATATTATAGGTACTTGTATATTTTTGCGTCACTGGATTAAATAAATATTAAGTTTTTGAACTTAAATAAAATGGAAGCGGTACTGACAGATCAGTACTGTATGAAAATAAATAAAAGTAAAACTAAAATACTGGCATGCAAGGGAATAAAAGGTAGGGAAAGAGCGAATATAAAGATAGGAAACGAAAAATAAGAAGTGGCTGATTTTAGGTATCTTGGAAGTCAGATAAGTCAGGACGGAAGGAGTAGTAGGGATATAAAGCAGAGGATAGCGCAGGGTCGTGTGGCCTTTAATAAAAAGAAGTCACTTCTATGTTCGCGAATGGTTAATTTAGAAATTCGAAAACGGTTGTTGAAAGTGTATGTTTGGAGCGCGGCGTTGTACGGGTGCGAAACATGAACAGTGGGCGCGGCGGAAAAGAAAAGGTTAGAAGCCTTCGAAATGTGGTGTTATAGGCGAATGATGAGGATAACGTGGGTAGAAAAGGTTAGAAATGAATAGTTATCAGAAAGAATAGGAGAATAGAGGACTCTATGGAAGTCAATGAAAAATAGGCGAGATAGGTTAGTAGGGCACCTTCTCAGGCATGAACGTCTAGTCAGAGACATATTAGAGGCAGACACAGGAGTTAAGAGGAGTAGAGGTAGCTCTAGATTAGATTACTGTTCGCAAATAGTTAAGGATGCGGGCTGTTCTAGTTTTAGGGAAATGCGAAGTTTAGTTCAGGATAGAAAAGAGATGAGGTACGTGTCCAACCAGTCTTAGGACTGACGACCTTATGATGATGATGATGAAGTTTTCGAAATTTGTAATGTATCCAATAAGGTATGAAACCTTTGACAGGCGATTCAAACTTGAACCTGTTATCTGTTTAATTGTGACAAATCAGTACCTTTTAACCCAGGAAACATCCCCTTAATTTTAGCTTATTTGTCTTTCGAAAATGATTATCCGTGTAATCCCATATGGTAAATTGTTTCGTATCAATACAGTTGAGAAATAATAAAACATACGAAATGTTCGACTGACTATAACTCATTCTCAATTTACGCTACTGTACATGCAAAATATGATTGATTAAACTTACTTGGCGTACAAGTTCCCCGACCATTCCATCCCAGCCTCCTTTGACATCGGAGTTTTCGGAACCGTATTTTCCATCTTTGACGATCCTTAGCTCATCTGTAATTGAAATTCGCCGGTTATCTTTGAAAAGTATCAGTTCGACGGTACGTTACAATTTATTCCGATTCTTTTTGCTATCAAATCCGCCAAATCTTTGCAATATCCCTCGAAGCGGTCGTTACCAATGAGGATTTCGCCAGCTTCCGGCTTCTTCAGCATTATATACGGCTCTTCCTGAAACGTATTCATTCGATACAACCGTACGTTCAAACCACACAATAACAAATATAAATTTTCTTATACCAGAAATCGAACGTGAAGCTCAACAGTGTAATATCGTAAATACTGGCTACAAGGGTGTCGACACCAACAGACTTACACAAAGTCTTAAAGATTTCACTAATTCGCGGAAAAGTCAAGGAAAATTTTCTTAATTTTAAACATAACGGGTATAGATAAATAGAACAAAATTGCTTTTAAGGTTCAAATGTAGGATTTACACTACAATTGTTTCGACTCGTAATGCGTAAAGCCTTTGTCAAGAGTCTGTAAAGTCAGTAAGTCCCAAACAAACTTTTGACAAAAGCTTTAATGGAGTCCCAAGAAATTGTAGATTAAATCCTACATTTAGAGAACATTTAAAGCAATTTTGTTGTGGCTTTTCGAACATTCGCAATCAAACCGAAATATTCTTCGGCTAGTAATATTAAAAAAGAAAGGTTAATAAACATAAATTGAGAGAAAATAGACAAAAATTAGTCATAACTTAGCCAAAAATCGCATAGAGCTGAAAATTGGCAGAGACGTTAAATATGTCATTATAAATATAGTTCGGCTGCACGACAGCTGGTCATTGATACCACTGGGCATCAGTGTCCGTTATTGAAAATTGTGGTGATCATACGCATTATAAGTTAACCGAAGATACTTGAGTACTCATCCGCTGCACTTACGCAAACGATTAAAATAACGTTGGACTTTTAAAGTATTAATGGTGGACTTTTTTATTCATCATAAGGTCGTCAGTTCTAAGACTGGTTGGACACGCACCTCCAATCTTTCATATCCTGAGCTAATCTTCCTATTTCCTTAAAACTAGAACATCCCATATTCTTAACTACTTGCGAACAGTAATCTAATCTAGGTGTACCTCTACCCCTCGTAACTCCTGTTTCTGCCTCTAATATGTCTCTGACTAGACCTTCATGCCTGAGAAGGTGTCCTACCAATCTATCTCGCCTATTTCTAATTGATTTCCATAAAGTCCTTTCTAAAACCTCTTCATTTCTAACCTTCTCTATCCACGCTATGTTCGTCATTCGCCGGTAACACCACATTTCGAACGCTTCTTACCTTTTCTTTTCATCTGTGTTCACCGTCCATGTTCCAAACATACCTTCGAATTTCTCAATTAATTATTTTTTTATTAATAACGCAATATTCTATATCTACAAGGAAACATAAAATTAAAAAAAAATGGAATACTTTCTTTCTTCTTTGTTTATTAATAAAATTGAACTTGAACTCTAACCTATTTTTCTTAATCGTTGAAGATCATCGTAAATATAAATGTATGTGGTATGAAATGCGTTACGCGTGTCGCGTAAATAATTGAAGAATATCACGCAAAACATGAAAAGCTCTTGTTTGTGCAAGTTATCCTTCTTTATATACAGTTACGGCAATGCAGTGCTCGTGTTTGTACGTAAGCCTAAACCGCATTTAAATCTTTCTAAAGACTTTATCGACCGCTTTTGAAACTTGTTGTTTTGTCTTCATACTACAGTCCAGCTGCGCAATTAGATTGTATCTACATGTAGTCATAATACCTAAATCCCTTCATAAAATACACTTAAAGTACGAAAAGTAGTTATACCTACTCCGGCTTTATTACTTTTTACTTGTTTTCTGTTTCTACCTAATTCTATTAAATTTTATGCTAGATACAATAACGTTTACTAGAAATGAACACGAGTGCTATACTTCGTTTACTTTCTGTAGCGATGTGACCTTCAGTTTGACCGGCGCAAAGTAGAACAGAACAGCAGTAGGCCAGAAAAGAAAGGAGACAACTCTCGGCCAAACTCTTAACCGGTGAGGAGCGTATAATCCGTACAGTACTGCACGGAAAAATTAACCATTTTATCCACTACAATTGCATTGCTCAAATGTGCTGTTATTGGTACCATTTACTACTGAAAATATCAACGAGATGTTTATTTATATATTTGAAGACATATTAAAGGCTTTAACGTTTGTTTTCGACTCGCACTACTATTCATGATTGAACAAAACTTTTGGCAGGTACTGTATAAAAAAGTATGTTTAACGAACAAGAGTCGAAAGTATATGAGCTTTTTTCTCCCTACCTACGATTTTGCCAGCGCGCATCCAAGACATTGGGAGGGGCACATCGCTAGAGAAAGTAAATGAAGTATAACTGGCTTTATACCGGAAAGGGATGTCATTATGCCAGTTTCAGTTACCGTTATTTGTTTATGTTTATTGAAGGCAGAGCATCTATGAGCCCAATCTCAGTAAAATTGGAGCTCTCTTTTAGGAAAATCTGTTGTTAAAGGAAACCTTGATAGAAGTTAATGCGAATATTTGCTCAGGATAAGAATGAGTGAAGATGCGTGACAAACCAATCGAATCCTCGGACCTTTGCTTTTCTATTTATTATTTTACGCAAAAATGTAGAATCTCTTTAAGTGAAACCTCGATAAGTCAAAAACCTCCAAAACTCGAAAAAATGTTTTGTTCCCTTCCCTTCAAGACGCAAAACCTCTATTATTCCAAATCTCAACCCTGTATTAGTCAAAATAATCAGTCCTTGCAAGTCATTATGGTACATATTTTCCCTCCATAATTAAAAAAATTAAATTATACTTCTACAGCTCGAACATAGAAATGTTTTATTTTAAAACCTTTACAACTCTATAATTTGAAACTTATTACATCTACAGTTCGAAGAAAACTAAGTTATCGACTTTAAGGATTTGTTGACAATGTAAGTGCACCAAATCTTAATCTCTATAAGTCGAATTAAAATCCGCCTAAGTCTAAATCCTGCATATGTCGAAAACTCTATAACTCGAATATTTTAGCGTCTCTCTTGAGAGATGTTCGAGTTATAGAGATTCTACCGTATAATGTATTTTATATATATATCGATTACCTATTTACATTATAAAGTATATATTATACAAATATATTGCTATTGCTATTTTGACTTGAACATAGTAACTTACCACAATGGTTGTAACAATGTAAGTACGATTCTTTTGTACAAAATGGGTTGGTCTAATGTATTTGGCTACGATAGGTGTAAATCCCGTTTGATCGCTCCATTTAGCCACTTCCACCATAGCACTGTTTACAGTCATTTCCACAACGTGAAAAGTATAGTTCTGTCGTTTTCCTTCTTCATTGAACTGTATTTCTCCTGTTAGTCCTTCAATTTCAACCTGAAAGAAATAAAATTAACTTGAGGTCGTTTGTAGTGGACGGAAAATTGAAAATGAATAATGAATAATTGAAAACGTCAGTGAAAGAAATATAATACGCTATTAAATGTTTTTCCGAATTTTTGGATGCTTGTAAAAATGATTCAACATTTGCGAAGTAATAATTTAATTTCAAGGCATTTCCATTACATTTGATAGGATGAAATTATGCGAAAGAATAACATTGTCAATCATAAATTTTGGAAATCGTTTTTCTGATGTTCACTAATTAAATTTCTAATGGGTAGGGGAGACCGGGGATGGTTAACTATAGGGGTAGGTAGACTAACTACCGAAAACTCGTCGACAGTGTATGAACTATGTCATCTGATCATAGCCAAGCATTACATTTCGCGTCGTGTTGTCTGAAGCGCTACATCGCGGTCGTGCGTTGTTTTCGAACACTGACATGTTTTTCATATTTCAATCACATAAGTAATATTTTGATATATTGTATTTTTTGATCTGATGCCTACTCGTTTTATGTAAATCATTTTTCTATTAGTCCTAGCGTTTAATGAGGGCTCATTTATCATATTTCATATCTTATTTTTCAAGTCAACGGCAGTGTTTAGGCTAGCCATGCGATCAAAATTAAAAATGGCGTCTGGGGTTGGTAGACCAATTTTTTTCGGGGCTGGTTGAATAATTATTCAACCAACCCCAATGAAATATGTAGTTGAAAACAACACATAAATTAACTTTTTATTGGACTTTTAAATCGTTACGTGGCCAAATTAAAAGAAAAATTAGAACAGAATCCGAAATTGACGAGAGCAGAATTAACCCTGGACACAGTGGAATATATAAAAAATTGACAAATTTTTACTAATCTAGAAGAGGAAACTTTAGCCAGTTTATTTTTTAACAAAAGGTTCAATTATATTAAAAAATGTTTAATTATTTGCTCCTACTCATGATTTGACTCTTTTTGGTACATGAGTCAACTTACCCCGGGCATATGGTCTACCTACCCCGGGCCAGGGGTAGATTGACTAAGATTTAATATTTTGTAAAATGCATTAAATCATCACTATTATACTAAACTAAGAACTAAATATTACATATTTTTATTAGGTTAATAGATTTTCTATCAATTAACATGCTTTTCTTGTCTATATACATTAAGGCACAAAAAATATGAACTATTTAGTAAAAAACTAGTCAACCATCCCCGGTATCCCCTACTTATAAAAGTCTTTGTTAGAGACATTTATGTAGTTTACGTAACTAGTTAGCTGCAATTATGGCGATGGCAGTTATGCTTATCGATTTTTTCTGCAACGGGCGCGTACAGGAAATTAATAAGAAGCCGTGTATGCGTGACAATGGGGAGTTATTGGATTTCAATGGAAATTTATTTTGTATTTTATCATGCATCATTTTCCTAATTAACGCATAAAAATAAGCACTTTTCAATACAAAGTAGGATAAAAAAGCTTCGTAACACACTGACGACAGCCCCTCGACGCCTAAACCAAATTATCATTGTTATACGAAGGATCATCAACAAAGTTTTCATTCCATTATTACTTAATGTTGTATGCACACTAGGGTGGGCCAATAAACATCAATTTTTTGTGAGAATCATTGAGTATTCTCTGGTAAAACATTAGAAGTTTTACGAAATACAAATAATCATAAGGAAAATTGACTTTTTTTCTGTACTTAATTTTAAGTGGCATTCGAATTTTTTTTTTACCTGAATAATGACTTAAAAAAGTTAATTATTAATTATTCCTTAAATGTTTTATGTTTTTAAGCCATTATTTTGTGATAAAGTATAAAAAAAAAAAGTCTTCATATGCCATTTGAGGTTGAACTTTAACCTCAAATAAGTTTTAAACGAGTTAACTTAGCAAAAAATCAGTTTAGACCTTTTTTATAGATTGTTCAATTCGCTATAAGAATATGTATTAACTTTTACAATACAAGCATTCCTTAAAACGCAATAAAATTCCAAAAAAAATATTTAAATAGGAAATCAAAAATCACGATGAGACATCTCTTAACATTAAAATTAAAAGCTGCTAGGCTTATTTTTTTGTCATTTCAAACAGTAAAGTAATGGTAACAGAAGAAAAAATTAAAAATTTTTTTGGCCCATCCTAATTCGCACCTACATGTTGTGCACAGGTTTTTTACGTCAAAAAAGATGTACTGCTAATTATTTCAAATGGTTCAGTTTAATCTCCATCAATAATAAATAAATTCCGAGATTTATTTAATTCACTTAAAAACAGATGAAGGGTTAATAATTTTCAACACGGAAATGCTCAACAAGTCCATAAGGATGTCGACTTGTCAAACTGCATCCACGGAATAGTTAATCGATTATAATAAAAAGTTGATGTTGTTCAATATTCTATGACGAATATGTCATCAGCGCGTTGTAAACTATTTTAACGGTACCTACGAGGGTGGATTGATAAGTTTCCGGCCTGACCAAGAAAAACAAGGTTTTTAAAAATTTTTTTTTTTTATTTCTCAACATAATCTCCTCCAAGGCTGATACATTTCTCATAGCGGTGTTCCAGTCTATTAATGCCATCTCTATAGACTGATTCGTCAAGCTCCTCAAAATAACCATTTACAGCTTCGATTACTTCTTCATTGTCCGCAAATCTCTTACCGCCAAGCCATTTTTTGAGATTAGGGAACAGAAAATAGTCACTCGGGGCTAGGTCTGGAGAGTAAGGAGGGTGCGGCATCAATTCAAACTTTAGATCGTTGATTTTAGCCGTCGCAACGATTGACGTGTGCGCTGGTGCGTTATCGTGATGAAACAAGATTTTTTTCTTCGCCAGATGAGGTCGTTTAATTTTCACCTCGTGGCTCAAACGTTGCAATAAGTCTGCGTAGTATTGACCAGTGATAGTATTACCCTTTGCAAGGTAATCAATGTATATAATACCTCTTGCATCCCAAAAAACAGTAGCCATAACCTTGTTCGCCGAAAAAATTGTTTTTGCCTTCTTTGGAGTTGGTTCCCCTGGTCCAATCCACTGTTTAGACTGTTCTTTGGTTTCAGGAGTGTAGTGGTGGACCCACGTTTCGTCAACGGTTACGAATCGACGCAAAAATTCGCTTGGATTACGCTTATACAATGACAAATTTGCGGTAGAAATGTTTTTTCGAATCAATTTTTGGTCGACTGTTAGCAAACGCGGCACCCATCTTGCACAGAGCTTTTCCATATGCAAATGTTGGTGCAAAATATGTTGCACACGTTCATATGACATCTTACAGGTCTCAGCTATCTCACGCACTTTCAATCTGCGGTCTCCCAGCACTATTTGATGAATTTTTTCGATCATATCTGGAGTTGTGACCTCAACGGGGCGTCCTGAGCGAGGCCCATCAGAGGTGCTCACACGACCCTTTTTAAACTCGGAAACCCACTGCTTAACGGTTGAATATGACGGGGAGGATGTCCCCAGTGTTGAGTCCATCTCTTTTTTAATTTCCTTCGGCGTTAACCCCTTCAAATAAAAGTATTTGATGACAGCACGATTTTCCTGCTTTTCCATTTTTACGAAAACCACAGAGGCGTCTTGTTCAGCGTGCTGTCAAACCTACACTAGCAAGGAGATCGGGCTGAAACTATAGCTACAAGCTATCTAAGGATGGTACTATAGAATGTCACCTCAAGGTAGGCCTAGTGGCGTCATCTCTTGGTTAGGCCGGAAACTTATCAATCCACCCTCGTATATAGGTCCACTCTACTTCTTGGTTGAGTGCCTACCACATGGGGTTAGCTACGCCGTTGATTCAGTTCCAGAAGTTGTGATGACGAAAATTGGTATTGGTCTTGCAGTCATGGTCTTGGTATTGGAAAATGTAAGAACAAGACGAAGACTGTCTTTATACTAGCAAGACCAATACTGAATAAGCAAGACCAAAAGTAAAACCAAAACCGAACGAACAAGAGAAAGACTTAAACCAATACCAAATGTGTAAGATGAAGAACAACAGCAAAACTGAAACTATGTCAGCAAGAAAAAGACTAGAAGTATTTGAGCAAGACCAAGACAGTCCCGGTGTTCGTCTTATATTGCTCATCACTATCGACAAGTTGATATCCTTTTGGATCTTGTTAAACTTTTTTGAATTCCACGCTGTTTGCAATTCTCTGATTCATTTTAGATCTTCTTCAAAAGTAACACATTTTATATTTTAGAGCCATACGTTGTACAAAGTAGATCACTTATGTTCCATATATTCTTGGATTATCATCATTAACACATAAATCATTTATATCCTTTTTCTTTTATTTACCTTTCTCAAAAGTCTGGAAATCTTATCCCCATGCTCTGATGGTATAACGCGTGTGCTAACGGTATTGCAATCCATTCCTTTGCTACCGTTAGTACGAGGTACATTTCTAAAACTGTCAGGCTTTTTTCTTAGCAGTTTATTAAAGGCTTCTGCAAGGACAAAGACAGCGTCGTACATCAGGGCTGCTTGGGCTGATACGGTATCTTTTCCGGCTCCCTGTAAGGAAAGAAAAACGAGAACAAATTATCAAAATAAAATCTATAACCGAACTCATCAATTGATACTAATACAGCTTCGCCTGTAGTAAATTATCTCTTTATAACTCGAGGATGAGGATACCGTGGATAGAGAAGGTTAGAAATGAAGAGGTATTAGAAAGAATAAGAGAACAGAGGACTCTATGGAAGTCAATAAGAAATAGGCGAGATAGGTTAGTAGGACACCTTTTTAGGCATAAAGGGCTAGTTATAACAGAGGCAGAAACAGAAGTTAGCTCAGGATAGGAAACAGTGGAGGTGCGTGGCCAACCAGTCTTAGGACTGACGACTTTATGATGATGACGATAACTCGATTCCTATGATTCTAATGAAAAATCGAAGAACATACGTCATTCTTAGACTATTTCATATTATTTAATTGATATCTCAACTTTATTTGAAATTTTTAAATTTTTGTGTTTATTTTTCAACCTTTATATCTAATAGTTAGTCAGGACACCTCCACTCCTTCTTATGATACTATTTTATCTCTTTACTCCGGTTTGTGCTTCTAATCTGCCTCTAATTAGCTCCTTATATCTCAAATGATATCCTACTGTCCTAACCTTCGTTGACTTCTATATCGCCTTCTATCCACGGTATTTTCACCAATTTCCATTAGTTTATGGATTAGTTCGTGGGAACTAAATCAATGACGTAAACACAATCTTTTAGTAATTTTACTGTTATAAACTTACTCTCATTGTAATGGGGTCTAAGCGTCTCCAGCCCTCCAAAAAGGCTTTCACATTTGCCCTTGTCGTATCTATTATGCGGAAGCCGGTAATATTGACCGCACCATATTCCACCACTTCGCTTTCCCATCGATCATCCATAATCTACAAACGGAAGAAAACAAAACAATTTTTTTTTTTGTATAACTATAGTAACCATAAATCATTGACAAAAAAATGTAATCTTAAGATTAGATGAAGCAATAATAAGGAAGATACGTATTATATAAACTTTAAACTTCATCACCCAAAAAAAAAAACACTTGTGCAACTTAATCAATCGAAATTCAAAAACTATCAAGTTTCCAAGATATGACTTCATATCTTATAATTCAAGCTCGCTATTAATCCCTAAGGTATTCCAGATAAAATTGTTTATTGATTGTTGCTTAAAGGATACTACATACATATAGGTATAAGGACTCAATTGCTTTAAACAACAAAAACATTTTTTTGAAGGGCAAATTTTAATCTCCTAAAGTTCCTACAACGTTCTATACATCCTGTATAGACCAATATACACTTACCAGTCCCGATAAAAGATAATGATAAGTTCTTCTTCCCAATGCAACGTCTCTAACATGGCTAACAACAATTTCTTTTGCGGTTTCGGCTGAGCAATCAAGGACAACGTGTTTGGCGTCCCATCTGCGATATTCCTCAATATTTCTGAGGAAGTGCAATGCATCGGAAACGTTGCTTATCCTTCTCACGGTCGCTATCTTGAACGGCTCACTTCCTGGCGAAAGTCCTTGATATATTTGCTGTAACCTCAGTAATCCTGCAAATAAAATGGGGGAATAAATTACCATAAATTAGAAAGGACACGATTAATAGTCAATATTAGCACGTCGAATAAGGTCAAGGACTTATTTAAAGCATAACAGTTCTTTATAAAAGAAAATTGAAAATCTTGAATTTTATCTCATTTTTCGAAATTTATAAGATAAACCCGAGATAAAAATGTTCAGTCTCTCAGTCTCTGAAAGTAAGACTCGAGTCTCCGTCTCTCATCAATTCTCTCTGGTGTCGCTGAGACAGACTGTCGAGAGACTGTCAAAGAACTGTTTAGCGTCTCTGAACGAGAGACTCGAGTCGCTCAAAGGAGATCCTCATTTTGTATCCAGTCTCTGAACGAGAGACTCGAATCTCTGAACGAGAGACTCGAATCTCTCAATAAGTGGTGTCTCGATAGACATGGTTAAAATTTTCTAAGTTCAACATATTTCAGAGATCCCAGTCTTTCTACGAGAGACTCGAGTCTCCCAATTTTTCAGTTTTATTCATTCAGTCTCTCTGTGAGAGACTCGAATCTCTGAATTAACAATTTTATCGTTCGAGTCTCTCATACAGAGACTGTGAGAGATCCATAAAAACACCTAAGCAATAACTGAGAGACTGCGAAAGACTGTGAGAGACGCTCTCAGAGACGCTGAAAGACTCTGAAAGACTCTGAGAGACTGGAGAGAGACTGAAAATTTTTGACTATGGCAGTAACAATTTCTTCGGGATTCAGGTATAACTTAAATTGAAAAAATCGCTTTTATTACATTGTACATTTATAAATATCTACGTACCATCATGAGAATCATACAAATAAATGATGCTGTCCCATCCATAAAAATTTATGGTATCGATGATGGCTCTATGATAGTCAGGTCTGATGGATATGGCGTAGTCCAGAAATCCTGACGTAGGTGAAGGGACGTGTTCTGGGAACCAGGGTGTTACAAACGGGACTTGAAAAGTGTTGCTGTAGGAATGCAGAGTGTCGAAGGAATCAGGCGATACCGCTCCAAGGATACCGTGTACTCCTCTTTGAAATTGACCACAAACTTAAAAAAAAAAGTTAATTTATTTAAATACACGTTAATACTGAAGGTTATCTCAGAATAAGAAGGAGCGAAGAATATGGTTAATGTACGTAATATTAAGATTAATTAATTAAGAATTGGCGGAGGTGCTGGACAATGGGAAATTAGCTGTAGCACCGTAAAATAATCTAATTAAATTGAGATTGTTTTGAGTCTAAATTGGTGAATGTAAATGTAACTTGGTAAATATTTAGATGATGGCCCCCACCCCCGAAGAAGGTGGGTTTGGGTGAGATCGAAAGAGGAGGTCTCCCCCACCACCACTGTACCATTATTTTGACTTGAACATAGTAACTTACCACAATGGTTGTAACAATGTAAGTACGATTCTTTTGTACAAAATGGGTTGGTCTAATGTATTTGGCTACGATAGGTGTAAATCCCGTTTGATCGCTCCATTTAGCCACTTCCACCATAGCACTGTTTACAGTCATTTCCACAACGTGAAAAGTATAGTTCTGTCGTTTTCCTTCTTCATTGAACTGTATTTCTCCTGTTAGTCCTTCAATTTCAACCTGAAAGAAATAAAATTAACTTGAGGTCGTTTGTAGTGGACGGAAAATTGAAAATGAATAATGAATAATTGAAAACGTCAGTGCAAGAAATATAATACGCTATTAAATGTTTTTCCGAATTTTTGGATGCTTGTAAAAATGATTCAACATTTGCGAAGTAATAATTTAATTTCAAGGCATTTCCATTACATTTGATAGGATGAAATTATGCGAAGGAATAACATTGTCAATCATAAATTTTGGAAATCGTTTTTCTGATGTTCACTAATTAAATTTCTAATGGGTAGGGGAGACCGGGGATGGTTAACTATAGGGGTAGGTAGACTAACTACCGAAAACTCGTCGACAGTGTATGAACTATGTCATCTGATCATAGCCAAGCATTACATTTCGCGTCGTGTTGTCTGAAGCGCTACATCGCGGTCGTGCGTTGTTTTCGAACACTGACATGTTTTTCATATTTCAATCACATAAGTAATATTTTGATATATTGTATTTTTTGATCTGATGCCTACTCGTTTTATGTAAATCATTTTTCTATTAGTCCTAGCGTTTAATGAGGGCTCATTTATCATATTTCATATCTTATTTTTCAAGTCAACGGCAGTGTTTAGGCTAGCCATGCGATCAAAATTAAAAATGGCGTCTGGGGTTGGTAGACCA
>NW_020442465.1:1000830-1005412 GCF_000699045.2 Agrilus planipennis
TCTCAATATTTTTATGTATTTTTCCATTAGTTTTACCTTTGAATATTGTTTAAGAATGACTATATAAATATTTACATGCCTAGAAATGTATAAAAATTGGCATATTTATTAACTTTGAACCCCTATAACATTTTATGGGGGTGAGACCGCCACGAACTTTTTATGGTACAGTGGTGGGGGAGACCTCCTCTTCCATCATCTAGACCTTTACCTGTAACTTGAATGCTACTTCTCTATTCAATTCATCTTTACAGTAAGGTCATCCTTCGATGTGAATTGAAATGTATCTAGGTATTAGTTGTTATCAAATACTTACTTAATTTTGACAATTTAAATGCATCTGCTGTATTAATAATGTCCACAAAAGCCTGTAGTTCGAATCTTCGTCCTGTAAGGTTTTTGTTATGATTTGCTACAGCAAATTTAAAAGCTGTTTGAATTTCGTCAGTCCCTTGTTCAAAAACGGCACCTAAAACATTTGAACATCTCCTCATTTAGCCATCATTAAATAATTAAACATCAGTTTTTTTGCTAACAATAAGGGGATGCTTGTTTTCATGATGATTGTATCAAATTAAACAAGTGCACTTCGTTGCTGCAGTTACCAAAACAACTCAAGAATGTAAATTACGATTGGATGACATGAAACATGCGCGTTTAAATCAAAAATATGAGGCGATTACGAATTAAAATAAAATTGGTAAATATTCAATTCAAAAATAATGATGTGTTTTGACAAACAATCTCAAGGAATTAATTACTTGTTAGAATAGATACATATAAATAATGACTAATGAATCCTTACAAAAGAAAATTTTGTTGACGATAATAGAGTACGGATACATATGCAATTGCTTCACTCTTACCTAAAGGTACTTTATCACCAAAGGAATAAGCGTTAGCAACCAATAAAGTAAACAAAAACACAAAGGAGATCAGCATCCTTATCAATATTCTAGGGAGACCGAACAGTCAGCATCACTAACCGTATCTTCCACGGGATGCGTTCTGGTTGCCTGGGACAAAGGCGCAGGCGCAGCGGGAAGCTGTCGTCCTCTTACCCTCAAAAATCATTACACCGTTTCCTTTTCCCATTTTCGTTTTACGCGATTATGTGTTTTAAATCACATTTTGAAGACGTTTATAAGAGATTTAATTTTCTCATGAGCAAAAACTATATGACATAAAAATAATTGAAATTTATCCAGGGTTTGACCAAATTTGTTGTTCTTAACGTTGAGCAGAACAATACACATCTTATTAAAAACGTTATTTTTATCAAGAAAAAAAGAGTATATTGGCTTAAACTGAATAGGTAGTTTAAAAAAATTGATAGTACTTGAAGCGTTTCAATGAACGCAAAATTTATCTTTACTTTTTCAATTTGCTTAAGATACAGAATAAAAGTGGCTATTTTGCTACCGAAAAAATTTTTTTTGTTAAAGGGAAAACGATAAAAAAAGGGAACAGTGCGTACTTAGGATTTGTAAATTTAGAAAAGGCTTTTGACAATGATAAATGGAACAAGATGTTAAACATTCTTAAAAATGTAGGCATGAGTTATAGAGATGGAAGAGTGATACTTAGTTTGTACAATGAGCAACAGGCAGTTATAGAAATGGGGCTGCAACGTAGAGAAGTAAATATTAGGAAGGGAGTCAAACAGGAATGCACACTGTCTCCGTTACTTTTTAATCTATACATCTAAGACGCGATTAACATCATTAAAGACAGTACAACTGTAGGAATAGATGTGCAAGGGCAAAAGATTAGTGCGCATAGATTTGCAGATGATATAGCAGTATTATCATCTAGCAAGAAGGAGTTAGAGATAGGTTTAAATAAAATGGAAGCGCTATTGACAAAACAGTATTGTATGAAAATAAATAAAAGTAAAACAAAAATACTGATACGCAAGGGAAGAAGCACTGGCCAGTATCCCGAGATAAAAACGTTCAGTCTGTCAGAGTCTGTGAAAGCGAGACTTGAATCTCCGTCTCTCATCGAGTCTCTCTGATGCGCTGAGAGAGACTGTCGAGAGACTGTCAAAAAACCGTTTAGCGTCTCTGAACGAGAGACTCGAGTCGCTCATAGAGAGAACCTCATTTTGTATCCAGTCTCTGAACGAGAGACTCGAATCTCTGAATGAGAGACTTGAATCTCTTATTAGGTGGTGTCTCGATAGACATGGTAAAAAAGTTCAACATATTTCAGAGATCCCAGTCTTTCTACGAGAAACTCGAGTCTCTCAATTTTTCAGTTTTATTCATTCAGTCCCTCTGTGAGAGACTCGAATCTCTGAATTAACAATTTTATCGTTCGAGTCTCTCATACAGAGACTGTGAGAGATCCATAAAAACACCTAGGCAATAACTGAGAGACTGTGAAAGACTGTGAGAGACGCTCTCAGAGATGCTGAAAGACTCTGAGAGACTGAAAATTTTTGTCTAGGAATGCTGGGTTATATTTCGGAACACACTCTCTATTTTCGCTCTTGCGTCACAAAAAAGAATGTTATCAAAGATATGCGTGATCTCTGTGTTTATTGAACAAATAAAACAATAGGGAAGCCTTTTTATTTACTTTTATAATTGATACCTGGACAAATACAAAAGGTAACAATAAAATATTATGGCACGTGTCAATCTTATCATTAATAATAATAAATAAATTGATAGAAACAGTTACACTATTTTTGTTAATGTTACAGAATTATCAATACATTAGGACTAGTCTTAACTACTTATTTATATTTTACAAATAATGAATTCGTGTATATTAATATAATGAAACAAAGTTTACAAAATCCAGTCTGTACTTACTAATGTTACAGTAACCTAATTAGTTTTGATTGACTATCCTGTAGGTACTTTATTGTATTTTTCGATAATCCGCATTTATCATTTTTTCTCCAATATTGAAATAAGAAAATGATTAACAAGTCATCTATTGGAAATATCAATTTTTTTTGATATTTTACTCCAAAAATTCTTTAATGCGAAGTAATTGAAAATACATCATTCATAAATTACAAGTTAAACTATACTGTTATCTGGTATCATAAGAACGTATTAATTTAATAATAGATATTATATACAATATTAAAAAAAAACAAATTAATTTGAATCATAAATCTACCATACAATAGTAAAACAACTCAAGCATCCTCTTTTTCCAAAAATATCTTCCACAGATCATTGTCAGCATCTTACAGTCATAAAAACAGTTTACATTTTCCGATGAACCCCCATCAGAATCCAATTTTCTTCAAATTATAGTAATTATTTATTATTTTCCTCAATGTTGTTGGTCATTTTCCTTCAATCCTTCGGTAAGGCACTGTCACTTTTTCCTCTAACATAGAGTCTCATGGTATTAGTTTTTGTTCCCAGCATTCGCTCCAGTAACGATTGCTTAGATTTTCTTCTAGAAACCAAAACTGATCTACACAATTCCTGCAAATTATTAAATAATTGAAATAAAATCAATAGATCTAGTCTCTAAAGCAGTCCTGGCTTTAGAAACTAGTTCAGTTTGCTTGGTATTTATTCTTAATTATTATTGGGCCTATTTTTAAAATAATTAATTACCTGAAAGACTGTGGCAACTGCAGCCACTTGTTCAGCCGCTGCGACCTCCGAAAATCCGCAGTCGTAGTCTCGAGCCAATATGGCGCCTTCCTCACAGCTCACTTGACGCAAGTGGACCATATCACATTTGTTTGCCACCAAATACAGCGGCATATCACAGTTGGCTAAGGACGACACAATCTTTTTAACAAATGCAAACGATTGTCGATCGATTATGGAATACACCAAGAGCAGCCCATCAGCCCATGACACTGTGTCATGAGATGGAAGATCATTTTCGTTCTATAAATGAAAATAACTGTTTTTCAGTTTTTGGTAGTAGTCGGTAACCTTCGAAATTTACGTTGACTAAAAATTAAGGAAAAGGCAGTTATAGAGCAGGAGCTGCAACGTAGAGAAGTAAATATTAGGAAGGGAGTCAGACAGGGATGCACGCTGTCACCTCTACTTTTTAATCTATACATCGAAGACGCGATCAACATCATTAAAGACAGTACAGTCTATTTCAATTTGTTAGAATTGTGACCATGAAGAAATCTGTGCGAAGATAGAAAGAATACACACTAGGCATGAGCAAGACAGAAATAGTTGGAACAAGCTTGAACTAGCACAGCTTTCGATGGGCGGTCTTAGGAGATCGGCCATAACTGTACAGTACTAGACGAAAATGTTTAGTAATTTCTTAAAACAAAAATGTCTATGAAGTAATAACAGAAAACAAAGCAAAAGTTTTATAGGTGTGTAGAAGGTTAAGTTAATTCACTTGTTATTATTTTTGGCTAAATATGCTTTAATATGAAGCATATTCTTAAATTTTAACAAGGCAGTTTAAATAATTTTGCAAATGGTACTGTACACTTTTGTCTAGTTCTCGCTCGATGATCGATGAAGAAATGAGCTCCGCAGACAAATATGATTGAATTTGGAATTATGCTACGGCGCATCCTAATAAAGGGAAGGGGCATATCTCCAACTTCTTGAAACGAACCTTA
>NW_020442465.1:1006020-1021830 GCF_000699045.2 Agrilus planipennis
GTAATCCTCAAATGTAGCATCGTACTACAGATGGCGCTCACCACGCCATTTGTAGTATTTTCTAAAACGCGCTGTTAAGACAGCAGGTAAAGGTTGGTCTGTGTTCTGTCGGAGCTGCCTGCGACGCGCTGATGAGATCCAAAAAGATCGAAATCGCTTTCCGCGTCTGGCAGTTTCGACAGAATACAGACCACTTCGAATTATTTTGTTCGATAAAGATAGAAGATAGAAAAATTAGAAGAAGTTACCGATTTTAGGTATCTAGGAAGTCAGATAAGTCAGGATGGAACTAGTAGTAGGGATATAAAGCAGAGGATAGCCCATAAAAGAAATTTTTTTTCTTCCAAGTAAATTTGTTGTTGGCGCCCCAATTGTACCTGTGCGTTTTTTTTTATGTACAATTGTGAAAACGTTATTATCAACGATCCCCAAAAAATTTATGCTTAACTATATATATATAACAACGTTTGTTGGAGAATTTACAAAATTCTTTCTCTGTAGTAAACACTCGTATTCTTTGTAAGCAAATCGAGTTTTATTACTTGCTTGTTTACTTTATAAATCACCGTGTCAACTAATTTTATGAAGGTATTGTGGTTAAACATCGTTGATGTGGGTGAGATGGCCCGTTCTAGATTCAGCTTTTAGAAAAAGACGATGAAATTTGGGACAGAGTTGCCGCACAAATCTTCATGTTTAAAAAAATCTATTAATACATTAAAATTTATAGGCATCGAGCGGGGCTTATTCTTATTCAAAACGTGAACGTAGGTTACTTTCCGTCGACCTCTTTATTATGAGAAAAAATATTTATTTAGTTTACATTAGATCATGCTTATACATATATGTTTAAGTGCTCTTGAAAGGAATTTCTATCAGGTAAAACATTAATTGCAATAGTAACCAAATTGAAGCCTGTAGGAAACGTAGAAAAATTGAAGTAATAAATCAGCAGTGTATATCTAAGCAGTGCATCGAACTGATTTCAAAGAAATTGTCTTATTATTAATAGATCAGATTCTGAATTAGTTGTTGAAATAGCGTCAGTCAAAACCCCTAAAATACATGCCTGTATGGAGATACGTTAAAAAAACTTTTTGAAAAAAAAAAAATGTCTTAATTTCAATGCTGAAAGAACAAATTGAATACCAAAACTTGTTACAAATATAAATAGGAAACTGCCCAATTTCTCAAAATTTAATACATTGCATATACACAAAATAGTCTTACAAGGACTTATCAACGTTTCCTTTTAAGTCATCTTTCATAAAAATAATAAAGTAACAAGTCCAACAAATGCAGTTTAAAGCTTTCTAGTAATTGTAAGAGTTTGGATAGCTAAAATCGGCTTCCACAGAAGCAGGTGATATTCCCAGATAGACACGTCCAACAAATCATGCAATCTAGCTTGTGTGATATAAAAAGGAAAATTATCGACAAATAAATATGAAATTTTCATGTTCAGTGAACGACTTGTTCTACCTGTATACCTTCACTTAAGCTATTTGTGGAAATTTTTTCCTATACTACCTCGTACTTTTCAAAGCATCATGCCGCCCATTGATGGCTACATACAATTCTATATCCCTATGGTATATTTCATACATAATTTACATCATCATCATCATTATCATAAGGTCGGCAGTCCTAAGACTGATTGGACACGTACCTCCACTCTTTCCTATCCTGAGCTAAACTTCGCATTTCCCTAAAACTAGAACAGCCCACATCCTTAACTATTTGCGAACAGTAATCTAATCTAGGTCTACCTCTACCCCTCCTAACTCCTGTTTCTGCCTCTAATATGTCTCTGACTAGACCTTCATGCCTGAGAAGGTGTCCTACCAACCTATCTCGCCTATTTTTTATTGACTTCCATAGAGTCCTCTGTTCTCCTATTCTTTCCAATACCTCTGCATTTTTAACCTTTTCTATCCACGTTATCCTTATCATCCGCCTATAACACCATATTTCGAACGCTTCTAACCTTTTCTTTTCCGCCGCGTCCACTGTCCATGTTTCGCACCCATACAACGCCGTGCTCCAAACATACCTTTGACAACCTTTTTCGAATTTCTAAATTAACCGTTCGCGAGCATACATACGGTAATAAAAGTCCTAAGGACTAAATTTACAGACCACTTAGGAACTCATTGAGATATTTCCGACGGATTTACTCTAACCCAAAACATAATAGTAGTATTAAAATACCTGTTGTTAGATACACTATACAAGATCTGATTTAAGATAAAATACCTGGTATTTTTCAAGAATCTCATTTCAGTTTTTAGTGATCCTAGCTTCATCATACTGCTTGTGTTAATGAAAGGTTGAGACGGATATGACATACACACAGACAGACAGATGCAAATGAAAGCTAAATTTGAACAAGAAATCGCAAAACTAATACCATTTTTGGCAAACATGTACAGCAGGTCTTTTTGTTTAAACTTAAAGACAAAATTGTCTAACATTGAGAAACACTCGATAAATTATTTATCTGTCTCTAACACGACTTGTACTGTTGTAGTCTGGATGTGACGTACGAGTCAACATTTGCCAAAACGTATTAAAGAATTCTACTATCTAAACATGCAGACATATTTTCGTCTTTACCACTGTCAGCGACAACAGTGTTATGCCGTTGGTAGGTTGGAAGAGACCAACGCAGTGCAAACTTTGGACATGTTCCATCTAAATTATTTATATTTCCGAAATTACAAGACGACTATTAATAAAGTTTTACTTTTACAGGGGCCTTGATATTGGTACACAAAGGTCATGTATCATGCATTGTTTTTAAATAAGGTGACTCGAATTATACAAGAAAAACACAAAAGTCGTTTTATTACAAGTTCACAAGCAGTAGCAGTCAAGAAAAAGAATGAAAAAACCATTAAATTCGCATGCGTTCGCGTGACGACGTTTTAAAGTTTTTATTGTAGGTCAAAACATTAACACAACACAACTTTTTAATAATTGGTTTTGTACACGAAATGGAGTTCTAATTATATACATATTTTAATTGTTGATTATGTAGGTAAATAAAAAAAAAATAATTGAAACCATACTCTCAATAAAAAACCTACCCTCAAGAGCTTGTCCCAAAATTTTTGGTAGCCTTCTTTAGGAATGGAAAGAGAATGCAAAAAAAAACGAGTTATTTCTAAAAGTTCGTTATAATCTTTATTAAAAGTAGTAACCAGAAAAACTTCTTTCAAAAACCCTTACAAATATTTTAGTTTAAAGCAAGAGGCAGGACGTAGAACAACTTTGAAAACAAATACTTCTTGATGGAAAAGTTGAAATTAAACGGCATCAAAGGAAGAAAATACAGCATTCCCTCTGGGGTGAGAAATAGCGTAGACGACGGCGGCAAACTTTCGGAAAGGGGTGGCATACTTTTTTTTTTGGTGGGCCGTATACAATTTTTGACAATATTACTGCCCCAAAAAAAAATATTATTCCTGATTTTAGGGAAGAATATAGTATTTTATAAAGGGGCATGGCATTAACACTGTTTGTTGCATATAGAGGTAAAAACAACTTTTGCTTATTTTACTCCTACCAGCTATTAAAGCTGCTGGGTGGGAAGTCCCTCCAGACTACGTCAGAAATTAAAAAAAAACTTTTGGGTGTTTCATACCTACAAGCCAATAAAGCTGGTGGGCGGGCAGTCCTTCCGGACTACGCCGGAAGGTAAGGCGGAAGGCCGTCTTTAACCTCCTTTCGGGAATTGTAGGAAGGAAGGAAGGGAGGAAGGGGAAAGATGAGACGGACGAAATGAAGACAGAAGCGAATAAAACATTATCTGTGGAATATTACTGGCCCAGCACGAGCGTCCGGCGTCCTCCCCAATGCTAAGCAATGGCCTAAACCTCTAGGACAAGACCCACTTAAGTAGGACTGGACGGTTAGTGGTTGGAGTGAGAAAGATGAGACGAACGAAATAAAGACAGAAGAGAGTGAAAGATTAACTGTGAAATATTACTGCCCTATAGCATTTGCCTAAGTGATCCAAGATAAACACACAGAAGCGAGGCACATGGATCCAAAATCGAACCGGTGTCTTCCCAAATGCCAAGCAATGGTCTAAACCTCTACGCATTTAAGGAACGCCAATTTAAAGACATATCACTCAAGTAGATAAAGATAGGAAACAAAAATTAGAAGAAGTGACTAATTTTCGGTACCTAGGAAGTCAGAGAAGTCAGGATGGAATGTATTGCTGTATAGTTGGGACATTCAAAATTGGTATAGTCCGCAATAAAACGGATGCATTTGCTTTCTTCTTTCAACTTACTAACTAGACTAGAGCGACTGCTAACAGAACGTCTACTTTTATTCACGACAGACGTTATAGGGAATATCGTATACGTAGAAAAGAGAAGTCACGTAGGAATTCCAGTAGACACTGAAAAAAAATTTATAATAATATAATAAATATAATAATAATTTATAGCGGACTTTGCCACTTTTTATCGTCCCAACCATACCAGTCTTTTTTAGTATAAAAGGTGTTGCAAAACGTTAATTTAATTACCATTTCATGTACATAAAGCGATCTTACCTTTGGACATGTATCAAAAATTTCGAACAGTATAGGATCGCCGTCGACTAACACTTCATGTTTGTACTTAGTTTCTGAAAAAAATTGAAAAAGAACATAGAATATATTGAACTTTCACAGGTTAAAGAAGCGCAAAAAAACATTTCTTTTAACACTAATCGTAAGTGATCGTAAACACTAAAAAATAAGAAATGGCGCAGTACACTTTGTAAAATGGCTGACAGATAGACCGATGTTTACTATACCACAACTTGTTTTTCAATTAATTTGTAATGCCATTATAACTCACGTTGATTTACAGTTTCTTTCCAATAATTGTATTAACTGCATGAAAATGATGGACTTTTCCGAAAATGTAAGGGACTATGCAACGTGATCGTATTTTTTTTTACATACAATAATCACACTTAAGTGACACTTTTATTGCTTATAAAACAAATATTTATAGTAGCCCAACTCCCACCTTACCACACGTGCTTGTTAAAGATAAAAATACTTAATTCGATTAGAAATCAAGGCTTCCCAAAGAAAGCAAATTATAGAACAATGTTTATGATTGTTTACTGAAGGATTAATGAAAAAAATAACAGACTTTTGTCTTTGTTCTGCATCAGTTTTACGTTATTTGAATCTCAAATTTTGCCAATATAGAGCGAAGTAGGTTGTAATCAATATTCTGCTTTCAGAGGTGTTAGTATTTTTGAGAGCTATTTAGATATACATTACAAATTTTAAACAACTAATACTGTCATGCTTTATAAAAGGAGTCCCAAAACTTTTAAAAACTTTGATTAATTTAATACGTACTTATAATACTTTAAGATTTTTGAACTCGCCAATAAAATACATTCACGAAGCGAATCAAGCCAAGGAGTACACATATTCAAGATAGATTTATTGTATATTTGAACACACTTTAACTTGAATGAATATACAACTTCTAATTATAAAACTACTGGAAACTATGAGAATAGTAAACAAAATTCTTTTACTTTTGCTTACTTTAGATTTAAACACTTGTGAGTTTATGAATGATAGAATTGCTATAATGTTATCAATAATACATTTAAAACAAATGATAAGATTTAGTTGGGTAGAAATAGGCCTGAAATATTGAAAAGCAACTAATTATTAATTATGGGTGAATGTTGAGGATATCATGGATATAGAAGGTTAGAAGTGAAAAGGTATTAGAAAGAATAGGAGAATAGAGGACTCTACGGAAGTCAATAAGAAATAGGTGAGATAGGTTGGTAGGATACCTCCTCAGGTATGAAGTGTTAGTGATAGACATAGTAGAAACAGAAACAGAAGTTGAGAGGAATAGGGGTAGATCTAGATTAGATTACTGTTCGCAAATAGTTAAGGATGTGGGATGTTGTAGTTTTGGGAAAATGTGAAGATTAGCTCAGGATAGGAAAGAGTGGAGGTGCGTGTTCAACCAGTCTTAGGACTGACGACCTTATGATGATGATGATGACGACGAAAAATTGAGGAAGTATTAAAAAGAATAGGAGAACAGAGGTCACTATGGAAGTCAATAAGAAATAGACGAAATAGGTTAGTAGGAAACCTTCTCAGGCATGAAGGGCTTATTAGAGATATATCAGAAGCAGTAACAGAAGTTATGAACAGTAGAGGTACACTTAGATTAGATTACTGCTTACAAATAGTTAAGGATGTGAGATGTTCTAGTTTTGGGGAAATGCGAAGATTAGCTCAGGATAGGAAAGAGTGGAGGTGCGTGTCTAACCAGTCTTAGGACTGGTGAGAAACATATTTTTACGATACTCACCTGTTTGATGATCATACTCTCCTATGTACCTTTTGGTAAGGAATCTCACCGTTAAAGCTGAAACAAAAAGTCAAAGTTACACCTATTTGATCAATAAAAACAAAATAGAAATGCAAACGAACAAAATAACAAAACCAGTTAACTCCTATGAGAAATAATCTATAATAAGTATTTCAACTAAATCACCCTATTATTCGATTTCAAAGCTTGAAGTTACTCATAAGATGGAAGATACGAAATAAAAAGAAAAAGAACAAGACAGACAAAAACTAGAGAAAAAACTAAATTCAGAGAAATACGCAAAGGAATACAAAGAAATCAACCCAATCAATAAACGGAAATACTTGAAAGAGGGACATAAACGCAGAACAGAACATAACTGGAGATATATGCAAGATTCAGGGTAAGATCAGAAGCGAAAACTAATAAGTATTGGCTGCCAGAAAGGGAAAAACTATGCAGAATGTGTAAGAAAGTGGAGGAAACACTACATGTCGTAGAACACACGGGAGAAGATCAAGAAAGTTGGATCCAGCAGATCACAGACCCAGGATCTCATGCAAGAATGTTGAATACAATATGCAGGGGCGGCCTTATTCATTGGAAGGTTCCGGGCGGGTAAATTTTTGCGGGGCCCTCGTCTTTGTGGAATTAATTTTAATGATGATACTTGAAAAATGCAAAGTTTACAATTTTAAAATTGTTTATCGAAAATTAAAAAAAATTGATAAAGACAAAGATAGCAAATTTGCGGCTTCTTTTAAAACTATTAAGAAATTCAAATAAACATTAGTAGTACGTACTATTACTACCTAATATTTCTCTAATTAGATTGTTGTGCGAGTGTGCGAGGCCCCTGCAAGAGCGAGGCCCCGGGCGGTTGCCCTGTTCGCCACCCCCAAAGGCCGCCCTTGACAATATGGATAAGGAAAAGAACAAGGAGAGAGAAAAAACGAAACGCATGATATTGACACATATAAAGCAACAATTTTGTTAATAAAGCTACTATCTACATTTAAGTGTTACTAAAATATTATCATTGTCGGTATAGCCCAAGGTAATGTTTCTCTAAGTCCACGGATAGATCGCAAATTTTGTTTTCTTTAAAAATAATCTTTCAATTTTTCAATCATCCTGGCCAGAAACTATCAGGCAATTACCAAACGTACGTCCGCTATTTTTTTATGTCCTAGTTTTATTTCGCGCTGCCGCCACATGTCACTCAATGACTTCTTGCACTTAACAGCAACAACAACAATTATCTCTTCGATCGCGTGTGGATATAGTTTTTTGTTTAAGGTCACGCGAATTTTATTTCGGCAAATGTGTTATTATCGCGAGGTGTATTCGTGTATTTTTAGCGCAATATTTTTGACTTAGGCCCACTGACATAGATTTAACAGAAAGGATAAGCGAATGTACAAGCGTATATGTTTAAAAAAAAAGCAGGGAAGCAACGTCCGTCCAACCTTGGCTCAAATTAACAGTTTAGTTGACTTGAGTTAAGGGTAAGTAACATAAGAAAACAAAAAGTGGGCGCCAGAGACGTTTACCGTAGGAAATATGTGTCAAGGTGTGTTATATGGTGAATGACAGATAGTAGACACATTAAGTGTTTTATTTCGAAATTAAAAAAGAGATTGTTTATCATCAGGTTTGCTTTCTATACGATTCCATTAACCTGCAACGTGTCAGGGGTAAAAGATTTTTCAAGTAAATTTACCTAACATTAATTTGTGTCGAGAAAATCGTCTATTATTTAAAAACGTAAGGGGTAAGGGGGTAATTATATTGATTATATAAGTAAATATGGAGTCATAAGAAAAACACTTGCAATTTATTTATTCAGTTGTTTGTTTTCTTCACTTGTTTGCAGCCTTATACTTAGTTAACATCTTTATAAATTATAACTTATGTTAACTCCAATAAATAATCGAAATTAATCAAAGATAATGCAATAATGATGATTGCCGCATCTAAGTAAGTGTAAAAGAGACTACCGACAGTATCGTGACGTCACGCGGTCTCTCCAAGGTCAGAGAAGCATCTTGTTTTCCGGCGTTTTTGAAAAACTTAAGAAAACAGTGCTTACTGGACGATGAAGATATAACAGCAGCTTAATAAAAGTTTCTGATTTGCTTATATTGTGATTAATAGCTATCCATTTACGACTTAAAAATTCTAATATAGGTAACAATTAATTAAATTTGAGGTTATTCTCGATGTAGTCCTGTAAGTATGTACAAATACTATATAGTTAGCCGGTATTAAAACTAGAATTGCTTGAGCAGATATGCCTGGCCAATTTATTGTAATTCACTGCGACATATTGATTGATTTTATTTACCTACGTTTGCCTAATGAAATTGCTAGCTTTCAACTAGAAAGTCTTATATTGTTATCTTGGGACATATGTCGGCCCTTTGTATAATTTAAATCTTTTCAGGTATTAATCGACTTGGAAAAATCCGAACCGCATCTTTAAAAAAATAGAAAGAAATTTCTGTTAACAGAAAATTCTTAAGTTAGCTTTAGGCAAGAAATAAATGGGCGATTTCAAAATTAAATAACTCACTTATTTTTAAACATGTCTCACATTTATTATTGTACATCAAATTGATCGAAATGTATTCATTGATGTCTAAACAATAGGACACAACATTCATAAATTGGCCTGTCTTGTCGCGTAGCAAGTATCAATTTGTAAAATTTTGGCTTGATTCTTTTCAGTTTGCCAGGTGCTTTGTTTATATTGGCTTAAGGTTGACTAACTGTTTTTCAACTTCTTTGCCATAAACCACATATTTCTATCGGTGGGTATCAAAGACATAAATCGTTATAATTTTTCTGTAATGTTCTGTTAACTATCTTCATAAAAGTAGTTTTGGAAATGAAGAGGAGCCATACTTTAGGATATACTTTGGGTAGTATCTACGAGCGGCATGGCCTAGAGGCCCTAGAGGTTTAGATAATTGCTTAGCATTCGGGAGGACGCCAGTCTGATTCTGGGTCCATCTACCTTGGTCCAAGTTTTTCTGTGGTTTCCTTGGATCACTTAGGCAAATGTGAGGGCAGTATTATTCCACAGATAATCTTTCATTCTCTTCTGTCCGTCTCATCTTTCTCACCCGAACCACCATTTCTGAAAGGAGGCTAAAGGGGGCCTTCCTTCCTACCATCTGACTGCCCGCCCACCAGCATTAGTGGCTGGTGGAATTGAAACACCCAAAAGTTTTTTTTTCTACGTAAATATGACATCTAAAATGTAAGCACAAACGTTTTGAGTTCCTTTTGAAGTATCTCTCACATGACATAACATATCTGATAAAAATTATTTTTCAAGTTGCTTATCTTCAATTTCCTAAAAATTCGTTTTAACAGAACCGGCAGAAAACCATAACAATTTTATGAAAAGTAGTTTTTTTTTATTCATATAACGTAATTCACAAAGGATACTTATTGGAGTTCTAATCTTAACAACTTCATATGTGTACATTTACGTAACAGCTTTCAGCATTTAATTTTCTTTCGTTAATTGTGTACAGACATAATTCATTGAAGCCCAAAAATATGCAGTATTTTAGTCGTGTTTGTTAAACAATACGAAACGGCTGTTAATCTGATATGATTAGGAAAGTTATTTTTGAACTTCGGTTTTTCCTGAAATATCACGTAAATTACGAAATATTCGATTGCATAATAAGTTTCGCTTATTGCTTACGGCATACAGAATTACTATCACTGTTTACCTCACAATTTCGTACTGCGTACTATTAATTTCATTGTACAATGTTCAAAGTGATTACTATTTCTATGTAAGCATGGTAACCAAACCACTAGCAAACGGATATTGGTCTAAAAACACGTACTTCCACTCCTTTCTATCTTTTTTTTGCAGTAGAAGGACTGGTTAAGTGTGATTATAACATAATAAGTTCCAAAATATTCAACATTAGGGAACGTAAGAGGCTAATGCGAGAAAGAGACAACACACACCCCAATCTTGGCGTGCTGACTGTAGATATAGCTGGGACATTCAAAATTGACAATAAAACTGTCACATTTACTTTCTTCTGTGAACTTACTAACTAGACTAAAGCGGCTGCTGGCAGAACGCCTACTTTTACTCACGACAGACGTACGGAATATCGCAAAGCATCGAAAAGAGATGTCAGGTAGGAATTGCAGCGGACGTCAACAAAGAATAAGGAATAACATTACACCAATAAAATAAAATAAAATAATTCCATCTTTTTGGATCTCATCAGCACGTCGTAGACAGCTCCGACAGAACACAGACCAACTTTTACCTGCTGTCTTAACAGCGTGTTTTAGAAAATACCACAAATGGCGCGGTGAACGCCATCTGTGGTACGATGCTACATTTTAGGATTACGTATGCTCCAACAAGGTCCATTTAAATATATGGATATCTACTTGCTGAAACGAATCCCGGCGTAGCTAACCTCAACGTGATAGGCACGTCCTAAAATGTAGCATCGTACTACAGATGGCGTTTACCGCGCCATTTGTGGTATTTTCTAAAACGCGCTGTTAAGACAGCAGGTAAAAGTTGGTCTGTGTTCTGTCGGAGCTGTCTGCGACGCGCTGATGAGATCCAGAAAAATCGAAACCGCGATCCGCGTCTGGCAGTTTCGACAGAATACAGACCACTTCGAATTATTTTATAACAAGAGCATGTTCAAAACGCAGCAAATGACTACAATCCCAAGTGGAAACAAGAAAGAAGATGCGTCCATTCTCGCAGATAATTTTATGCGGACTTTGCCAATTTTGATCGTCCTAACTATACTATCTTTTTTTACTCCGTATCTATGTATTATTAATAAAAACCACGATATCAGGTTTTTTCATTTTACAAAGCAGCACCCTAAACAAATGGAGCATTTCATAAATTTCTTGCAACTTGGAAAATCGTAACAGCTACAGTCGATAATACCAGTGAAGGTTACAAAAGAATTAATAGCAAATAAAATTGCCTGTAGAACGTAAAAATTAAATATGCATGTGTATTACAATCTATTCTACCTGTTAACCTTGTGAAAAATATGTAAACGGTCTAATAAACTGCAAGAAGATCATCTACAATAAATTTCCATTTCTGCTGGTACCGTACGTACCAACAGAACAGGAACGAAATGAGGTCATGCATTTGCTAAGTTCCCAGATTGAAGAGATTAAAATTTGCTAAAGAATTTAACGACGTGTAAACAACTATTTGCGAAATAAACAAGCGCAAAAAAAATATTATGTTAGTAGGTAGGTACTCCTGATGTAAAGAACGTTTTATAGCCTGCACGCTTAATGTAATAAGTCCTTACACAGTATGGGATTAACTGACTTATATATCTAACAAATTTCCCAATCTGCAACTATTTATCTATATGTGTTACAAATTACGTGGCGCATAAAATGTTTTATTTCTAAAGTTGCAATAAACATTAAATTTACCTAATGAATTTCTATATCTACCATACTAATTTCCAAACCATAAACTATTCCGAGTAATGTAGCACCTCATTTCACTCTGTTTTAACATAAAATTAAAAAATATTGTAATAATAATCGAGTTTTGTAATTACAAGGGCTGTTTTTTAGGGCCAATTTTAAAGAATATATGGTAAATGTTGTTTCACAGCAGTTAGCCTTGGAGATATACCCCTCTGTTCACTTCTAATATAATTATCTCAAACAGCTACCTCGAATGACAAATGCGTGAGGGTGCTTTTTGTTCCTAGATTATAAAATAAAAATCATATGTGTACATAATCTATGTATCGTGTGAATAATTTAATGGGAAGTGAAAGTTTCTGAAAACTTCTCGCCTAATTTGTTGCAATAAAATTATGAACAAAAAGCCATCAATTTTTGTCAATTTAAACAACTTTCATCACTGTTACAGACTGTATAAAGTCTGTACTCGACTTCGTTAGGTGCTTCTTAACTAATTAATTCCATAAATGGTAAATGTCTAGATGATGGCCTCCACCCCCATCGGGGGTGGGTGGGATTGAAAGAGGAGGTCTCCCCACCACTGTACCATAAAAAGTTCGTGGCGGTCTCACCCCCATAAAATGTTAAGGGGGATCGAAACAGGATGGCCACCTCAGTAAAACCCCATAAAAAATTTGCGGCGGTCTCACCCCCATAAAAAGTTATGGGTGTTGAAAGTAGATTATTTTGACAATTTTCATACGCTATAATTCAAATAAAATTCATAAAAAAAAAATATTTTCAAGCAGGTGGAGGCGGGGAATCAAAAAAGGGTGGTCACTTGAACAAAACCCGATAACGTAACCTAACCTACCCTATTGATAAATATATTTAAATAATGTTTTATATAACTTTCTCAATATTTTTATGTATTTTTCATTAGTTTTAACTTTGAATATTGTTTAAGAATGACTATATAAATATTTACATGCCTAGAAATGTATAAAAATTGGCATATTTATTAACATTGAACCCCCATAACTTTTTATGGGGGTGAGACCGCCACGAACTTTTTATGGTACAGTGGTGGGGAAGCCTCCTCTTCCGATCCAACCCACCACCACCCCCTTCGGGCCCCATAAATAATTGCTTTAAAATAAAAATACCTTAATTACCAATTGTTTAACTATATATGTTACATAGGTCTGTTTATGTTTCAGATGTCTACCAAACAATCGTCAATAGAGCAATTGATTTTCGAGAAAACGGTAAGTGAATATATATTTTAAAGGTCTATTATAAACACCTAGTAGAAAGTATTTTTACGAAGAAGTTTTTCTGATGCACTGATCTAAGTCTTCCGCGTTCTTCTTAAAACTATGAAGACCATTCGATTTATTCTTATTCTATCTTATCCAACAGCCACGATCATACGATATGTAAGAAATATTAGTCTCTTATAAAATACNCTAAACACCGACATTAAAAGTATTTTTCCCGAAAAAAAAAAAAGAAATAAAAATCAACATTAGCACTGCCGACGTGATAATCTTCAAATATTTTCGTGCAATAAAGAAACAAAAACAATTAAGCTCGCGAGTCAAATTTTTGCATGCCAATCAGATTTTTCCAAGATTATTCATGCGTTTAAGAGCTTTTAATAATAGGGCCAGAAAAACGAACAAAGAACTCACTTATGATATAAGAAGCCAACAATTTTCTATTAAACTATAATGACTGAACATTAAAAAACAATTTTAGTTCAACGAAGTATTCTAAATTACGCCATACTTTTGATATAAACAATTACAGACTTCTCCTTGCCCGATTTGTGTGGAACCCCAATAGGTTTTATGTAATATTAATTTGCAATCTTTTTTTCGATTGTTCGAATGAAGGAAAAATTGTTGCTGTTGTCACACCCCCGCCGGGAATCGAACCCGGGACCTCTGGCTTCACGCACCAATGTTCTGACCACTAAACTACGAGAGGTGACAACAGCAACCACGACCAACCGACCTACAAAGTTAACGATCCGTCAATTTTTATTAACTTAATTATATATATATTAAATCACACCGGGTGTGATAACAGCAACAATTTTTCCCTCATTAATTTGAGGTAGTTTGTCGAGGGTAAATAAAAAATCGAAAAAATGATTTCAAATTAATATTGCATATTAATCCACTATTAAGTAACTAACAATGTCATAGGATTTCATATAGTTAATTGCCCAATAAGTAAAACAATGAAATTCTTTGTTTACGTTATAAACATTATCGATTACAGATAGTTGATTCTTTGTACAGCGATTGGAATATTCATGAAACAACAATAATAATTGTTAATCTGTTTGCTACTTAACAAACAAAGTTACAGATATCATTGAAAGCAAATAATACATAAACTGAGGTAATTTCTAACGAAATAATGGATTATTTAACATTTAAATACAACGAAAACCACTCAAACAAAGCAACTTTAAGTAGACATTAATTTTTAAAGTCTCATACACTAGTTGAACCCGTTCGAACTAGATGTCTAATAAATTGATTCAAATTTTAGAACATTCCTTAATAAAATATGAAAATGTATGCTTACATATCCTTGTTAATTAAAATAATTTACTTACGCATCTGAAGGAAGAACTGGTTTAATCACATTTTCTGAATGGTGTGATTTAAGGATCGAACTATTGCAAAAGGCCTAAAATAAATTAAAAATTGCACAATACTGAATTAAAAAACAAAAAAATAATAACGTACCGGTAAAAAAAGTATGATAGAAACAACTAACATAGTCAAAATACAATATTTCAGAGCCATTATACGTAACTAGTAATCAATAATACACTAATTGAATTTATAAATTCATTTAATAACATTATTGCTCTTTATATTTATGTGCAAATCAACAAGCAGACATTTGTTTACTTGAAAAAAATTGGATATTGTCACATATTGTTTTATACTTTGTAAGGACATCTCTTGCAATAATTGCTTAATCAGCCAATAGTTTCGGAGAAGCGTATATACATCTAATATTTTGTCCAGGGTCACCTAATTAACAATTTACTTCATTAAAATCAGGGCCGTCTTAAGATCCTAAAAATAATTCCTTTCTTTTTATAAGAAAAATACGAGATCGCTAGCGGGGGCACCTCTAAATAATTTCTTATACTTTTTAGTACTTTATTTTCGTTATTAGACATGAAATTGAATTTCTTCGAAAGAATTTTCGTCGTATTTTTTTTCTTTTGGTTATAGTAGAATACGCTTATAATGACATCGAAGGGAAATGACAAACCTAAATGGGCATCATACAAAACGTAGTCTTAGAAAATAAATAACTTTCTATTTTGGTTAGTTATTTAGTTTAATAGAGAGAAAAGCTACAAATTGTATATATTTACTAACAGAAAAAGAAAGATGAATTGTAACATCAATATACATAAGAAGGGTCAGAAAAATGAGCGAAAATGTTATTATTAATTATTTGGATCTCTATAGCCAGATATGATTTCTTAAGAATCAGTCATAATAAACGATATGTCATTTTAAACGGAGTCATTATATCCAAACTTTCCTATAGAGAATTTAATATGAAAAGCAAACTTAACACTACAATTAGTTCATATTAAGCGGTTGGTCAGTATTGGCGGAGTCATAATAAACGAATTCCACTGTACTACCGGACGATGTTCAGATTCGGATTTTATCGTCATCATCATAAGGTAGTCAGGGTTAAGATTAGTTGGACACGTACTTCCACTTTTTCTGATTCAGAGCTAATCTTCGCATTTCCCTAAAACTAGAACATCCCGCACCCTTAACTATTTGTGAACAATAATCTAATCTAGGTCTACTTCTACTCCTCTTAACTCCTGCTTCAGATTCGGATTTATAAAAGTTAAATGATTATCTGTATTTTTTCACATAAATAGAAGAATTTTGAATGTAAATATTAACAACCAAATAATTCGCAAAAACAA
>NW_020442465.1:1024730-1043377 GCF_000699045.2 Agrilus planipennis
TGTTGTCACACCCCCGCCGGGAATCGAACCCGGGACCTTTGGCTTTACGCACCAATGTTCTGACCACTAAACTACGAGAGGTGACAACAACAACCACGACCAACCGACCTACAAGGTTAACGATCCGTCGAACTAATGTAACTATATACTGAATATACTATGATTAAACATACATATAATTTAGATATCTTTTAGAAGTGAGTTAGTTTAATATGAAATATTATTCTGAAAATTCATTTCTGAATTTTTTACCCACTACACGCTACCTCAAATTAATGAGGGAAAAATTGTTGCTGTTGTCACACCCCCGCCGGGAATCGAACCCGGGGCCTTTGGCTTTACGCACCAATGTTCTACTACTATACTGGTCGTGGTTGCTGTTGTCACCTTTCGTAGTCTAGTGGTAGAACATTGGTGCGTAAAGCCAAAGGTCCCGGGTTCGATTCCCGGCGGGGGTGTGACAACAGCTACAATTTTTCCCTCATTAATTTGAGGTAGTTTGTAGTGGGTAAATAAAAAATCGAAAAAATGATTTCAAATTAATATTGCATATTAATCCACTATTAAGTAACTAACAATGTCATAGGATTTCAGGTTTTATGTAGTTGTTATGTTATAACCCTACAAGGGATGTCGACCTTCGTGGATATAATGCATCATTAGTTACATTTTGAAATGTAAAAACATTGTTGTTATATTAGATACTCAACATCAAGTAAGCAAGTTTACAAAAATTTACTTACTCCAGAAAAAATAGATTATTCTATATTGAAAACTTTGTATCACTGGAAGGTGCTTTTAATTTCGAATCGAATGGTACCATATTAAATGGTATTTCCCATTAAAAAACGATTGTCAAAAGTATTTTTCGAAATTTACAGCTCTGAAAGACATACACATTAGCTATTATGGCTTAGATGCTATTTGGTCTCATTCAAACAGCTGTAATTTTCGATAGCAATTGAATATCTCAAATACTATTACAGATAGGTATAGGAAACTGTTAACAAAATCGACCTAAATTTAAACAAAGAAACTAAAAATGTAAAAATATACCGGATTTTCTATTTGAAATAACAAAGGTAGGTAGTGTCCAGAAGAAATAGAACACCCTGTATGTCTGAATATTTTTGTGTTTATGCACCATATGATTCCAAACCACTTTTATAAAAACATTTTTTTTATTAAATGTATAATAACAGAGTTATAGACGAAACCGCCTTAGGTGGAACACCCTGTGTATATACGTTTTTCAAGAACTCGTCGTTTGCCGCCTCCCCAAGACAAGTCCTGAAAACATTCCCCTTGTTGCATAAAAAGTGGTTTATTACATATTGTACACACTTAATGGGTCATTTTAGGAACTAAAAGATTTATGTTCATTATCATAATCAATAATGCAGATATTTAACTTAAAACCGCAACCGTTCATTTATTCTATGACATGTTTATTTTTCGCTAAGTATCTTTATTTTAACTATCGGTGCTAAATTATTTAATTTATGAATAAATTAGTACTTACATAAGAGTGCAGTTAACTTCGTTACATTATTAAGTACTTGACTTATGGAATACAGGCCTTTGGCCATAGTAATAAAATACAGCCGCGAAATAAAATATATTTTCTTATAATCTGCTAGAATAATCAAAATCAGAACTTACTAGGAGGTTATTAATCTATTTTTTCAATTTATGAAACCCAATACAGTTCAATGTAATTCATATACTGTCTATATTTTTTTAAATAACATGAAGGATTAATTCGCTGCTCCGGTGAGGCTCATTTCTGACTCATTCTAAAAGCATAGCATTAGCTATTTTACTATTGTTTTCAAGTTATATAACGCAATACAGTTCAAAGTTATCCATATACAATCTATATTTTTCCAAATAACTTGAAGAATTAATTCGTTGCTCCGGTGAGGTTCATTCCTGACTCATTCTAAAAGCATAGTAGTAACAATTTCACAATTGTTTTCAACTTATAAGGCGCAACGGTGGGTGGGATTGAAAGAGGAGGTCTCCCCACCCACTGTATCATAAAAAGTTCGTGGCGGTCTCACCCCCATCAAAAGTTATCGGGGTTCAAATGNGCTCCGATGAGGTTCATCTCTGACTCATTATAAAAGCATAGTGGTAGCTTTTTCACAATTGTTTTCAACTTATAAGGCGCAATACAGTTCACAATTATCCATATACAGTCTATATTTCTCTGAATAACTTGAAGAATTAATTCGTTGCTCCGATGAGGTTCATCTCTGACTCATTATAAAAGCATAGTGGTAGCTTTTTCACAATTGTTTTCAACTTATAAGGCGCAATACAGTTCACAATTATCCATATACAGTCTATATTTCTCTGAATAACTTGAAGAATTAATTCGTTGCTCCGATGAGGTTCATCTCTGACTCATTATAAAAGCATAGTGGTAGCTTTTTCACAATTGTTTTCAACTTATAAGGCGCAATACAGTTCACAATTATCCATATACAGTCTATATTTCTCTGAATAACTTGAAGAATTAATTCGTTGCTCCGATGAGGTTCATCTCTGACTCATTATAAAAGCATAGTGGTAGCTTTTTCACAATTGTTTTCAACTTATAAGGCGCAATACAGTTCACAATTATCCATATACAGTCTATATTTCTCTGAATAACTTGAAGAATTAATTCGTTGCTCCGATGAGGTTCATCTCTGACTCATTATAAAAGCATAGTGGTAGCTTTTTCACAATTGTTTTCAACTTATAAGGCGCAATACAGTTCACAATTATCCATATACAGTCTATATTTCTCTGAATAACTTGAAGAATTAATTCGTTGCTCCGATGAGGTTCATCTCTGACTCATTATAAAAGCATAGTGGTAGCTTTTTCACAATTGTTTTCAACTTATAAGGCGCAATACAGTTCACAATTATCCATATACAGTCTATATTTCTCTGAATAACTTGAAGAATTAATTCGTTGCTCCGATGAGGTTCATCTCTGACTCATTATAAAAGCATAGTGGTAGCTTTTTCACAATTGTTTTCAACTTATAAGGCGCAATACAGTTCACAATTATCCATACACAGTTTATATTTCTCTAAATAACTTGAAGAATTAATTCGTTGCTCCGGTGAGGTTCATTCCTGACTCATTCTAAAAGCATAGTGATAGCTTTTTCACAATTGTTTTTAACTTATAAGGCGTAATACAGTTCACAATTATTCAAATACAGTCTATATTTTTCTAAATAACTTGAAGGATTAATTCGCTGCTCCGGTGGGACTCATTTCTGACTCATTCTAAAAGCATAGTGCTGGCTTTTTCACAATTGTTTTCAACTTATAAGGCGTAATACAGTTCAAAATTATCCATATACAGTCTACATTTTTTTAAACAACTTGAAGGATTAATTTTTCTCTCGGGCAAAGCTCATTTCTAACTCGTTCGAAAAACATAGCGCAGTCCTTTAATTATTGTTAAAACAGCTACAAATTTAACTGTTTCCTTATTGTAGACATTTATTTTCCATCATTTGCTTCTTAGATTAGAAATTACTTTCACTTTCACGGAACAGTTGTCAAAATAGGATTTCGAAGTCTTGTCTTAATTAAACCTATTAATACGCGTGTTTTGGTAAAGCAACGTGAAGTAAACGGTTTGAAATTGTTTTTGAAATGATCTTTTCCCGGAAGTTTCAAGACCTGTCAATGTCCAAGTCAGCCGGATATGTGTAGCTACAAAAACGAGAATGTACATAATAAGTGTTTATCGCTAAGCATTCCCGTCTACTTTACACAGCAGGAAGTACCACACACGTTATAATTGTATTTCGTTTATGTCGCTCCTGTGTATTAGTACCTACTGTATAAATAACACTGCTCTGGTTTACAGATTTGAAAAGAAGTTTATGAGAATTGAACTAGATCATCCCCTTAAATTAGCTTTTGCCTATATAATAATTATATTAATTACAAAAACAGGGAGAAACAGTTTGACGTAGACGAAGTGGCTAGTAAAAATTGATGAAAACGTTAGTCAGTGGTGAGAAGAACATAATGTCTCGGGGGGCTATTCTTTCTGAGAATTTCCCACAAAAATAATAACAATAACTAGTTTTAAAATAAATTTAAACATATTCTTGTTTTTATTGAGATTTACAATTAATTAACAAAGGTAATTTTTCAAAGAAAAGGACATGCAAATTATTTGTATTACAAAAAACACTTCTTACCACTCTTTCCAACCCCTGGTGCTCCTACAACAGCCACCTTGACTTCAGAAAGCGAAGATTTCTTTCTCCGGATCCCCTTAGTATTCATCATTCACCGCATGCTTTTCCTCACGACATACACACGTGTACTAAAAACACGCCTGAGAAAAAAAAAAAAAACAGTCTACCAGGAGGAAGTAAACTCCTCTATTTTGCAACTTAAATCAAAATATGAGCGCGACTCCCGTTACGTCTGGACGTGAAGTATCACGCCGTTGATGCTAAAACACGTATGCGTCCCGATCTTTTCTAAATATATCCAGGGAGTCCGTAAGAATTCACAGCAATTTGTGCCCGAAGCCGTTCGAATGGACGGGATGTTGCTTAAGTACGCTCGACGCCTTATTGTAAGGCGAGTCCCGACTACGCGAAGTGCTTGCAACAACTTCTAAACCACGATGACATATTTTTTGTCATCAATTCTGTGGAGAACGTTCTTATATTAAAAAAGGTCAACAAGAAAGCTGCCAACTGTAACTGTAATTGTAATTTCACAAGTTTATTCTTATTCTATTTAAGTCTGTAGTGCCAGTTTGGTCCAAATTTTAGAATAAAGTGAATGTAATCCAACAGTTAATCTTTACAAAAGTTTTGATCCCATTGCATGCTCACTACATGAATTATTCATAATTATTAGATATAGATGAAGCGAATTACAAGTTTATATCTTAGAGATAGAGGAATAAGTGCAGACAGCGCAGTGAACGGCATCTATCGAAAATTGCAGTTTATACATAAGTACAGTAAAAGTTCCTTATTCACGGTTTCCTTATTCGCGTTTTCGTTATTCGCGGGTGAAAAAATTGCAACCTAGTTCCTGTATTCGTGACTAAAAATTTCATTATTCGCGGTTGCAATCAGTAAACAGAAAAGGATTCGGTGTCATTTATTAAGGGTATTGACCGGAATAGACCGCTCGTGCCTAGTGTGAATTTTTCCGAAAACATGGGTTTCTATTCCAAACATAGTGATTTAATGCTGCGAGATAAATATCTAATTTTTTGTATGGTAAGACAAAGGTTAACACTAACTCCGCACGTTTTTAATTTTCAATAATATGGTCATTAAAAGCTTTTACAAGTGCTTAAAGTTGGTGCTTCTTGAAGGACACGTATTTTCAATAGAAATTAAAAAATTAAAACATGGCCTTCGACAAGCAAGCATCTGTTCCAAATATTAAACTCATGATATCTAGAACCGATAAGCATGTTTTTACTTTACGACGTATGTACTACTGAATCCCCTTAATGTATCGGCATCTTTTGACTACGTACTTTTGGTACGTACCGAGGCAGCTTATATAAAAGATGTAACCGAGTGGACTAATTTCAAAATTCAAAACAAGAAAAAATCACTAAATTTTTTAAACCCTTGCCTAAAGGTGGTCATAACGATTAGTTTTAATTGCGAATTTCTCAATATATTGATGATACATATTGGTTTTATTTCGGAACCTTAGAACGTATCCCCTAATGATTCCATACTAATTACCATTCCATATCCACGGTTTCTGTATTCGCACCATATTTATGGAACGTATACCCCGCGAATAAAGAGATTTTACTGTAGGTATAAAATTTTCGACGCCGCGATTTCGGTCCTGTTCGTTCTCATTTGCACGCCGTAGAGCAGAGTTCGTCCTCTATTTAACTTAACCTAACCTAACCCGTCTTTTGACCTGCCCCTGATGCGCTCCGCTTTCCGATAACACGCGTCAGTAGTCGACACGCATCCTTACATGTATATAAAATATATATATCTAAACGTTTCCATCTCATTTGATGGCAAGATTAAATCCTGTCAAGTAATTTGCCTTCAATTAGAAGCTTTTTGAAAAATTGAAAATTCAAGGGCTCATGTTTATTTGCACGGTCTATGAGCAGGTTAGTTTTCGCGCCAGTCACAAAATTTTGAAGGTAGAGCTGACGTCAAAAATTTTCTGCCACAAATACCGATGTCATGTTTTTATTTCTAGATGTCGTCTACAACACGTACGATGTCCAATTTTTCACAAAATGCGTAAAGATATATTAGTAAATATTTATACGTCCGTGTAAAGTCGTATAATTTTACGTAACTTTATGTACTACACATTTGTTATTATACCTCGAATAAATAATTCGAAACATGAAAATATAGAAACAATTCTTCCCTAGACAAAAATTTTCAGTCTCTCTCCAGTCTTTCAAAGTCTTTCAGCGTCTCTGAGAGCGTCTCTCACAGTCTTTCACGGTCTCTCAGTTATTGCTTAGGCGTTTTTATGGATCTCTCACAGTCTCTGTATGAGAGACTGGAACGATAACTTTGTTAATTCAGAGATTCGAGTCTCTCACAGAGAGACTGAATGAATAAAATTGAAAAATTGAGAGACTCGAGTCTCTCGTAGAAAGACCGGGATCTCTGAAATATGTTGAACTTAGAAAATTTTAACCATGTCTATCGAGACACCAATTATTGAGAGATTCGTTCAGAGATTCGAGTCTCTCGTTCAGAGACTGGATACGAAATGAGGATCTCTCTATGAGTGACTCCAATCTCTCGTTCAGAGAGGCTAAACAATTTTTTTGACAGTCTCTCATGGACAGTCTCTCTCAGCGACACCAGAGAGACTCGATGAGAGACGGAGACTCGAGTCTCGCTTTCAGAGACTCCTAGAGACTGAACATTTTTATTTCGGGTTATCATCAATATCCTATTGTGGATATTAGTAGAGCCCACCGGTTTTTGTTTTTAATTAAGAAATTGAATAATGTGAACAAGTGTCATTATTATTAAACAAGGAACATCGCAAATCACTTCATTAATTTTTCTATATATTTATTTATTATTANTTTTATTGACAACACGGTAGGACTCGTATTAAAACGTTCTTTAGTCCTTTTTCCGAATGAGCTTCCTGTTTGCTCAACATAGACTTTTTGTAATCCTTTAACATTATCCTTTTGACAATGTTAGTGTGAATTTCTTCAAAAATTTCGTTTTCCTTTACATGACGTAACCAAGCAAATGGTAGTAACAATCACACGTCAAACTAAAATCAATTAATTCAAAATTTTAGTAAGGTGTAAGCCTGCATGAATGTCAATAAAAAATGCGCCGGGAAAAGAAGAGGGTGAATTTGGTGACCTGTGCGTAAAAACTATAAATAATGTGGTCGTCGCGATAATATCAACCTTTCGTAATGATTTAAATGAGCAAGGTAAACAGCAGATAAGTGGCGACACGAAGTTAACAGACAACAGTTTGAAGGAACTGTCTCAACAAATAACAGACCTGAGTCGAAAGTACTTAAAGAACATCCCTGCAACGCCAGAAAACGCCAACAAAATTCAAAAGTCACCATCAACTTCTATTTCTAGAGATCAATCGAAAAAATTTTTTGACAGGCGTCGGTCAACAAGTAAAAGTGACGCCAATCAACAATCAAAGAAGAATAATAACAAAATGAGCACCTCACAGAACGAAAAACTATCAATAACATCGAAATCGCCATCTCCTAATGAGAAAGTCACCAAAAGCACAGATCCTCGAAAGGAGCTTAAGTCTGCTTCACTCACGTTATCCGAAGGACCAGTGTTAACAATCGTCAAACCAGACGATTGTATAATACCTCCAGTTATAAAGGAATACCCTGAAGAAAAAGACTCGCCATGTTCTAATTTCTTAAATAACAAGAAGGACAACGTATGTTCTATACTGTTGCAAACGGCAGATTTTTGTAGAAGTGGACAAACCCAAACGTGTGACACAAAAGCCGAGTGTTCGATAAAATCAATTCAGGCCCAAGTAGAAACCACCGACAGTGCACAAGAGACAGAAGGTAGTACCTTCAAAGGCTCTAATGCCACCCAAACCGCTCAAGCGACGGAAGACGACAAAGTCGAATGTGGAAGTCAAGACAACGATGCAGTCGCTTCATTATGTTTAAAGGAATTGCTCGAAGTTGATATCCAAACAGACGAAGACGATGAACAGGCTGACTATTTTCCGTGTAACGAGAAAGAAAATATTTGTGAATGTTCTGGTAATGCTTTGCAAGGTGTAGACAGTTGTGGGTGCATGTCGGGATATAACAGGGAATATTTTGCCATAGCAAACAGGCTCGATCAAACGGAGAAAAGGTTGCAAGAAATGTGGACCAAAATGTTCGCAATAACTCGTACTCTAAAGGACCACATTGTACACTGTGCTGATGTGGACAATATTATTGATGTTAAGAAACCTGACAGTAGTTAATACATAAGCTTAAATTAAATAAATTTCCTGTTTTATACTTAATGATAATTATTTACCTTTATTTGATTAATTTGTATTTTTGATGCATCACTTAGCCTCTTTGTCTTTTTTCAATTGGTAGAATTCCGTGAAGAAGTCTATTTATATCACCTGCCTTTAGATGTGGCTAATTTTAGATAACTAGGAAGTCCGATAAGTCAGGACGAAAGGAATGATAAGGATATAAAGCAGAGGATAGGGTAGGGTCGAGTCGTCTTCAATAAAAAGAACGTTGGGATAGGGATACCGTGAATAGAGGTTAGAAATAAAAGAGGTATTAGAAAGAAAAGAGGAACAAAGGACTCTATGGAAGTCAATAAGAAATAGGCGACATAGATTAGATTACTGTTCGCAAATAGTTAAGGATGTGGGTTGTTCTAGTTTTGGGGAAATGCGAAGATAGGAAGGAAGGGTAGGAAAGAGTGGAGGTGTGTGTCCAACCAGTCTTGGGACTGACGACCTATTCTTTCCAATACCTCTTCATTTCTAACCTTTTCTACCCAACGTTATCCTTATCATCCGCCTATAACACCACATTTCGCACGCTTCTAACCTTTTATTTTCCGCCGCGCCCACTGTCCATGTTTCGCACCCGTACAACGCCGTGCTCCAAACATACACCTTTAACAACCTTTTTCGAATTTCTAAATTAACCGTTCGTGAGCATAGAAGTGACTTCTTTTTATTAAAGGCGACACGACCCTGCGCTATCCTCTGCTTTATATCCCTACTACTCCTTCCATCCTCACTTATCTGACTTCCTAGGTATCTAAAATCAGCCACTTCTTCTAATTTTTCGTCTCCTATCTTTATATTCGTTCTTTCTCTACTTTTTCTTCCCTTGCATATGAGTATTTTAGTTTTACTTTTATTTATTTTCATACAGTACTGATCTGTCAGTACCGCTTCCATTTTATTTAAAGCTATCTCTAGGTCCTCCTTGCTAGATGCTAATACTGCTATATCATCTGCGAATCTAAGCATACTAATCTTTTGCCCTTGCACATCTATCCCTACAGTTGTACTGTCTTAAATGATGTTGATGGCGTCTTCGATGTATAGATTAAAAAAGTAGCGGTGATAGTGTGCATCCCTGCCTGACTATCACATATTTATACAGTTATAGAATATTACTGATATTTCCAGAAACCTTCTACCGACTGCTTTATATGAGTCAGGAGTGTCGGCTACCAATGGTACATTCGTGCCGCCTTATCGATTACCGCCTCAGCCATACAAAACAGGCGAAACCGCACGAATGACTTTGTACCGTCTGGCCTTTTGAGACCTTAAACTTTTTGTTGCTATGAATGCAGAATATGTAAGGGTTTCAATTTGTATTGTTTTCATCTGGTCTAATATGTTTATAAAAATATCTACACATATTATAGGTTGCGACAAATATCTATAATTAATATTCTCCCTATTTTTTCATAATTTATTCCCCATTCTCGATCTAATAACAGTCTCGCAATATTTTGGCGAGATTATTTTGTTACTCAATGCGGTAATATTGATTTTTTATTAAGTTGCGAAATGAATAAGTTAATTAAGGAATTAATTAATCCGAACATGTATATGAGGTAGATAAGCGATGATTGCTATATGAATAAAAAATGCCTGTTGATAATAGAGTCCGTGAAAGATATAAGGTAAAAATTGACAGGTGAATTTGTTTATAGATACGAAACCGACATTAATGAATGACATAAATTTTTTTTGTTGCGCCTATGCCAACATATTTGATGATATACATTGGACAGGACACACAAAGCGAGTCAGTTCCAATGTCAAAGTATTTTGTTTATCTGCGTATTGTTGTATATAGGTGACTGAAATCATATTTTCTGATCTTTTTTTAGATTTTGTTATCTACCTTTGTTTCAAAATGAAACTTGTTATTGGATGTACTTTTGGCAAACGAAAATCCTACTGAAAATTTTGAAATAAAAGAGTGTTATTGCGTTTTCAGGACGATCGTGTAGCACGGTTGTTATGTTATTCCGAAGGCGTGCCATTTCAACAACAAAATTTTAACAAATGTGGATAACTGCGATCACTGAAATAAATTTGCTTTAGAAGAGATTGCTTGAACAAATAACAGATCCGTATAATTAAAAAAGAATAGAATAGACAATATTTAGAAGTCAATAAGACATAGACTGGATAGGTTGGTATACTTTATTTACTTTCTGTAGCGATGTGGCCCTTCCAATGTCTTGGATGCGCGCTGGCAAAATCGTAGGTAGGGAGAAAAAAGCTCATTATACTCTCGACTCTTGTTCATTAAACATACTTTTTCATACAGGACCTGCCAAAAGTTTTGTTCAATCATGAGCAGTAGTGCGAGTCGAAAACAAGAGTTAAAGCTTTTAATATGTCTTCAAATATAAATAAACATCTCGTTGATATTTTCAGTAGTAAATGTTACCAATAACAGCACATTTGAGTAATGCAATTGTAGTGGATAAAATGGTTAATTTTTCCGTGCAGTACTGTACGGATTATACGCTCCTCGCCGGTTAAGAGTTTGGCCGAGAGTTGTCTCCTTCCTTTTCTGGCCTAGTGCTGTTCTTTTCTACTTTGCGCCGGTCAAACTGAANAATTGTAGTGGATAAAATGGTCAATTTTTCCGTGCAGTACTGTACGGATTATACGCTCCTCGCCGGTTAAGAGTTTGGCCGAGAGTTGTCTCCTTCCTTTTCTGGCCTAGTGCTGTTCTTTTCTACTTTGCGCCGGTCAAACTGAAGGTCACATCTCTACAGAAACTAAACGAAGTATAAGACACCTTCTCAGGCATGAATGACTAGTTAGAGACATATTTGAAGCAGAAGCAGAAGTTAAAAGGAGTAGACCTAGATTAGATTACTGTTGACATATACATACTTAAGGATATGGGATGTTCTAGTTTTAAGGAAATGCAAACATTACGTCAGGATGGTAATAATGATGAACAAGTAATTAATTTTCGAAGTACATAAATCAATATAATAATAACATAAACGTCGCTTTTCAATTTTTATTTATAATATATGTCATATGTTTAAGAAGATCGTGTGCAAGAGCAAAGAAAAGAAAGAAACTGTTGCATATTTTGGTTGTTTTATATTTCCATTTTTTACTAGTCACTCATGCATTGCTTCTTCTTAATTATGTTACTTTAACGTTATTGGCCTGTATCATTAGAGTAATAATGAAAATAATATTGTCTAAACAGAAAATGACAATTTAATATTAATTTATGTGTGAAGCTCTTGAATCGGTTGCAATATCGTGTTGTAAATATGCCAAAAAGTGAATCATTTGAATATTGTCAAGATGACATACACGAAAGTATCTTCTTGATGTATTTATGTTAGTCATTAAGAATTGTATAAGATTTACCAAAATATTTAGTGGTTAAGAAGTTGGCGTCATTTCAGAAACAGCAACTCCTTAAATTACCTTCAACAATTCTTATTATATGGATAAAATGAATGCATATAGTCGGGTTAAGTTACGTTTTTAGTAATCCACTTTAATATTCAGTCCTAAGGTTAACATTTTTTATGTATGAGTTGTTAAAATAGAATAATTTTTTTAGCTTTGCAATATAAATCTGGTTTATAGTTTGCTAATCAAAGAAATAGGCTTTTGGTAGAGTAACATTTCATTTAACAATAACTTCATAATACACTGCAGCAAAGATTTCAAATATAATCAATAAATATTCAAATCATACTTAATAATATACCAATATCTGCGGATGTAATGAAAATAAGTGCAGCTATCTCCTCAAATGATAAGACTTTTAATTTCTAGTCTGTGTTCCGAAAAAAATGAAATTCCCGTTGATTTTTGGATAACATAATAAATGCCATCAATAGTTGCCTTGAACAAAAGAGTGCAATGCATTAAAATACTACTTTAAAACTGTATGGATCATGCACTTTTGTCAACAAACTAAGAACCAAATAATCATTCGATAGATTTATTTTTGGAATTGATCAACAATATAAATTGCCCTTGAACACAAAGGCAACGCAACGTTTTTTTTTTCCAAACTAAAACGAATATGTCCATAATTCTAAGAATCGAACAAGAATAATCGTTTGTTTTGAAATCAATAATTTTTCGTGGCGCATGTATAGAAAAGCAAACCAAAGACAGGACCGAACAATGAGGTAATTATGTAAATTTTTTTGAAAAGTACCAAAATTAACCGAATACTTGTGCAATTAGGTATAACCAAAACATGGTTTCCTCTGAGGTGCAAAGAATGATAGCTAATAAAACTTATTAAGATTTTAGACAAAAACTGTATCGATTTTCCTTAATGAAACAATTTTTCACAAATTTACAGCAAGAATAAAATAATATAAATACACAAGCGTATATGGATTTTATAGCTAAAAATATCACCACCATCAAACACAACTTATCGAAATACTATATGTATTGTATATTACTCAAATAAATACTCCGAAAGTCAAACCTGTCAAAATGAATTTCAAAAAAATGTTTACTTCAAGAAAAATATTAATAGGAGTAAAACTTTATCCAGAACGACTTCGTTCCAAAATCATCATCACTAATAAAGGATAGGAAACGCAATGGTCTGCTGCGCGACGAGCGACGCAAACTAAATCTCCTTGCCTACATGCAGATGGGATGCGCGCTACTTTGCTGCGCAGCGAACCATCGAGAGCAACTTGAAAGTGACGCTCTTATGTTTCGCGCAGAACATTAAACTCTTATCTTTAGCCTTCTTGATGAACACATAAGAACGTCCAATTTATGGTATTTGTTTAATTCCACATCGAATACGTCAATAGTAGTGATTTTTAATTAAACATTCTCTAGATATTAAACAGTGAAACGGTCAACTAATTCCACTATATCGTACCATCAGCTGTCTTAGTTACACTGATTTCAGTTGCAAGGCAAAGAAAGCCTTTTATATCGTTTTCATTCGCCTAATTTTTTGAACCTAAGATCCGGTCCACACCACCCAGTTTTTAAAACTGATTTCTTAGATAAGTAAACGGTTTGAGATTAATAAGTCATAATGTACTGATTTATGTTTCCGCCTACTCACAGAAAAGCGGAAAACCTTTGCAAATCAAAACAGTTTACATTTAGAGATTAATTTCAACCGCCTGGTAAATAAGCGAATTGGTTTCGATCTACAAATGAACAAATATTGCATACGTGCATAAATCCATACAAGTAACTTCCATACTGTACATCATACATGTATACCTAATACTTTTTCACTCTCTCTCTCTCTCTCTCTCTGTAACAGTCTCTATTCTTCCTGTTTAACTTTGACCGCATCTTCAAGTTGAAAAGTCGCATTATTCGATGATAATGGATATATTTGAACAAGTAAGATGTATTTATTGAGTTCGCATGCTCCAAATAGAATCACTTGAGGTGCTTTTTGGCGCCAGATGAAGATTCGTTTCTACTTGTACATATACCTAATAATACAAAAAACCTTTTAGATTCAGACATACATCGAAGCACATTTTTATGTTGTAAACATTAATTCGTTCCAATAAACTTATTTCCCTTGTATAATTTCGTTTCCTCGTCAAAAGTATAATAAAAAACGAAAGGCAACTATACGTAAATTATGTACCAAATGCGTGAAAAGAACTAGTTTTTATGGTCTAAACTAAATAGGAACATTTCTTACCACTCATGACTTATTAAACCCAATTGGTATCTTCCTATTTCTTATTGGTATCCATGACGCCCTCTGTCTTTCTGTTTATTTTAATATCCCCTCATCATTTCTGTAAGTCGCAGATTATGCGCTTCTCTGCCTTTGTTTTTTCGTGGAAAAGGGGAAACCTTCAAAAGACACCCAGCTGCTTATATGACCACTTGGACGATATCTGAAAATCCTTATAAAAAGACATCGAAACTACTAGATAGAGGATGGTCCTTAACACCAATAAAGCACTAATATTTATCAAAAAGAGAAAGCGACATAAGTATCAACCACCTAAAATCATGATTGGAGGGATGACGTCAACACCTTGACATCACTCTGGACTTTCACCTTTCGATAATGTTATCAAACACTATGAGTAGGAAATATATCAACTCTACCCTCTACTGCAAAATGATAACAAACTGCATCTACATCATCACAAAATCCACATAGTCAATATAATCCTAATACTATCAAGTAAGGAAACTCGCAACAACACCCAGCTAACCAAAATAAAGGTCCAAATAAACAAGATGCTTAGAAAAATTATCGGTGCTTTTTACTACATATCACATATAACCAAACCCGCGGAGACCTCAACTTCCCAAATTTAGAGGATGCAAATCTCACTGAAATCCACTAACCCTAAGCGAAGCTACACCAAATATCCGCAAGACAGACCCACGCAAATATATTATGGACAATCCATAAACCAAGAATATAAGAACACACAGAATAAATCATGGACTCAAGGTTTAGAAATACGATTGGGGAATGTTGGATCCATGCCAAGGAGCGTATACCAACTAGGTTCCCTCAGACTGTTTTAGGATCTATCAGTTCAGGCCCTCTTCAGTCGTGTTCTTATCGACCTTACTTTTAAACTTTTGGGTGTTTCATTCCCACCAGCCACTTATGCTGGTGGGCGGACAGTCCCTCCGGACTACGCCGGAAGGTAGGGCGGAAGGTCCCCTTCAGCCTGCTTTCAGGAATCGTGGGAATGGGTGGGTGGTGGTTCGGGTGAGAAAGTTGAGACGGACGAAATGAAGACAGAAGAGAATGAAAGATTATCTGTGGAATATTACTGCCTCAGCATTTGCCTAAGTGATCCAANAGTATTTGTTTATTATACGAAAACTGTCTTTCATTTCCACAAAAAAAAAAAACGAAATGACTTTCGGAACAACCCGATAAATGTAAAGCAAAACGTTTAGGTTACTGACTAATTGTAAGAGGTCTTGTGTATATTTAGCTACAGTAAATTATGTACCAAACGCGTGAAAAGAACTTGTTTTTATGGTCTAAACTAAATAGGAACATTTCTTACCACTCATGGCTTATTAACCCGGTTGATATCTTCGTATTTGTTATTGGTATCCATGATGCCCTCTGTCTTTCTACTTATTTTAATATCTCCTCATCAATTTTGACCTAGCAGATTGTGTGCTTCTCGGCCTTTTTTTTTCATGGAAAAAGATAAAACCTTCAAAAGACACCCAGCCGCTTATACGACCACTTGGACCGAACAATATCTCAAAAACCTTATAAAAAAACATCGAAAGTACTAGATAGAGGATGCTCCTTAGCACCAATAAAGCACAGGTAATAATAATTATTAAAAAGAGAAAGCGGCATAAGTATCAATCCCATAAAATCATGATTGGGGGGATGACGTCAACACTTTGACATCACTCTGGACTTTCACCATTCGAAAATGTCATCAAACGCTATAAGTAGAAAATGCATCAACTTCACCCTCTACTACAAAAAGATAACAAACTGAATCTACATCATCACAAAATTCTCATAGTCAATGTAATCCTATTACCATCAATTACCTAAGGATTTCAAGTATGGAAACTCTGCAACAACCCCAGCTAACCAAAATAAAGGTCCAAATAAACAATATGCTTAGAAAAATTACCGGTGCTTTTTACTACATATCAAATAACCAAATCCACAGAGACCTCAACTTCCCGCATTTGTAGGATGTAATTAAATAACGTGCAAACTAGCTTCAAATCTCACTAAAATCCACTAATCCTAATTGAAGCTACCCCAAATATCCGCAAGAGTGACCCATGCAAATATATTATAGACAACCCATAAATCAAGAACATAAAAACACACAGAATAAATCATGGCCTCAAGGTTTAGACATACGACAGCGGAATGTTGGATTCACACCAAGGAGAATATACCAACTAGATCCCCTCAGACCGTTTCAGAATCTACCAGTTCAGGCCCTCTTCACTCTTGTTCTTCTCGACCTTACTTTTAAACTTTTCGGTGTTTCACTCCAACCAGCCACTAATGCTGGTGGGCGGGCAGTCCCTCCAAACTACTCCGAAAGGTAGGACGGAAGACCCTCTTCCGCCTCCTTTCAGGAATCGTGGGAATGGGTGGATGGTGGTTCGGGTGAGAAGGATGAGACGGACGAAATGAAGACAGAAGAGAATGAAAGATTATCTGTGGAATATTACTGCCTCAGCATTTGCCTAAGTGATCCAAGGAAACCACAGAAAAACTTGGACCAAGGCNTCGTCGATAATTTCTGACGGACGCTTCAATGTTCGCAAAAAAAATAGTAATTTTACTTATAGTCTGAATCTTCATTTTCAAATATTATTCTTCGGAAAAAAAAAAACAAAAAAGAACTTGGGTATTTCATTCTTACTAGCTACTAATGCTGGTGGCGGGCAGTCCCTCCGGGCTTCGCTGGAAGGTAGGGCAGAAGGCCCTCTTCAGCCTCCTTTCAGAAATCATGGGAATGGGTGGGTGATGGTTCGGGTGAGAAAGATGAAACGGACGAAATAAAGACAGAAGAGAATGAAAGATTACCTGTGAAATATTACTGCCCCAGCATTTGCCTAAGTGATCCTAGGAACCCGAGATAAAAATGTTCAGGCTCTCACAGTCTCTGAAAGCGAGACTGGAGTCCGTCTCTCATCGAGTCTCTCCGATTTCGCTGAGAGAGACTGTCCAAAAAAATTGTTTAACGTCTCCGAACGAGAGACTCGAATCTCTGAACGAGAGACTCGAATCTCTAAACGAGAGACTAGAATCTCTGAACGAGAGACTAGAATCTCTCAGTAAGTGGTGTCTCGATAGACATGGTTAAAATTTTTTAAGTTCAACATATTTTAGAGATCCCAGTCTTCCTACGAGAGACTCGACTCTCTCAATGTTCAGTTTTATTTACTCAGTCTCTCTGTGAGAGACTCAAATCTCTGAATTAAACATTTTATCGTTCGAGTCTCTCATACAGAGACTGTGAGAGATCCATAAAAACACCTAGGCAATAACTGACAGGTAGACTGTGAAAAAATGTGAGAGACGCTCTCAGAGACGCTGAAAGACTGAGAGACTGGAGAGAGACTGAAAATTTTTGTCTAGGGAATCGTGAGATAAGGAGATTAAAAGTCTGTACAACGTTTAACACCCCCTCTCCTTCCGCCCCTGATCCCTTCATCTATCTCTTCCCGTACCTACAGTTTAGAATTGTGATTTGAAAAATGATCATTCAAAAAATTTTGTTTTTATTAGTTTATAAAGTCGTACATAAACTGTCTCCCTCACCTTCTCATATCTAATTCTATTATGTAGAATAATCAGAAATCTGGTCTGGAACTCCAATTCTGGATAATATCCTAATCTACAAAACTTTTTCTAAATGTCTCAAATTTCCTATGGTCAAAAACAAGGAAATGTTCAATTGTTTTTCAGGGCTAGCTGAGAGATGGTCAAAGACAGAGACATATCTACGCTTGGACAATATGAAAAAGTAAGTAGGGGAAGAGAGGGAGATTTAACACTACCTTTTTCGTGCTTCAAATGTTCCTTAAGGGTAATTATCGATAACCACATCTTGTCATACAGATACTATGTGCTTGTTGATGCTACGAAGATGCATTAAATCGTGTGCAAAGGACACTACAATTCATGTCAAAGACATTGCAGTTTGTCAGTATTAAGAGCTAACGTTTCAATCAGTGCAAATAACCTGGGCGAACCGCGTTTGAATTGTGTAGCGCGCCGGGTGGGCCATTCGACATGAGCAAATTAGCTTTGCCCCGTTAGTCTAGTTTGCTCTGGTCGTTCACATTAAGGAATCAATTTTGCGTAACATACCAACATAACATTTGACGCATCTCCTGCACGATTTACTTAATAATGCATATATTATAACAGAAAGCTCTAATACATACCCTACACAAACATTTTCAGTCTCTTCCCAGTCTCTCAGAGTCTTTCAGAGTCTTTCAGCATCTCTGAGAGCGCCTCTCACAATCTTTCAGTTATTGCCTAGGTGTTTTTATGGATCTCTCTCAGTCTCTGTATGAGAGACTCGAACGATAAAATTGTTAATTCAGAGATTCGAGTCTCTCACAGAGAGACTGAATGAATAAA
>NW_020442465.1:1045887-1050339 GCF_000699045.2 Agrilus planipennis
ATCCACATTACGAAAGCTTTGCTTAATGCCTGATGTTATTTTTAATTTTCGGAAAAAGCCTTTTCAGGTAAATTGTTAATAAATGATTTTAATAATTCGCCCTAGCTTTAACCGTAATTAAGGTCATTTAAATATCCTTGTTTTCATAACAGCTCGTAGTAAAATTAGTTTAAATGCGGATTTATTAATATGATGGGCTTAGTATTCATCGATTATTATTATTAAATTCGTATACAAATTTACGATTATTTATTGGTTTACATCTCCAGATTGCAATGGCAAACTGACTGGAAATGTTTTCATTTAAAATTTTAATTCAATTAATTTATCTTAATGTAAAAATTTGAGACATATGTAAAACTGAGATACTTTAAACATTTGTTTAAATCCTTATCATTTTTGTATTTGATATAAGTGCACACTGTACAGTTCCCCAATATCTACACACCACAGTTGTTGCCGAAATCATCATGAAAATAAAAAATAACTGCTAGTCAGTCAGCTAGTTTGGTGATGTTTAAAAGCTAGTTGTATGGCCTAAAGGTTTAGACCATTGCTTAGCATTCGGGAGGACGCCGGTTCGATTCCAGGTCTTCATTTCATCCGTCTCGTCTTTCTTACCCGAACCACCACCCAACCATTCCTACGATTCCTGAAAGGAGACTGAAGAGGGTCTTCCACCCTACCTTCCAAAGTAGTCCGGAGGGACTACCCACCTACTAGCGTTATTGGCTGGTGGGAATGAAACACCCAAAAGTCTTTTTTGTGGTCTTTAACATGTACCAGTGTATCTAAAGACACTCTGCGTTTCAGACACAGTAACTCGTCTCAATTTCTCTTCTACTGAGAAAGCATTTTATAATAGAATACTTTGGTGTCGTACTATTTTACATTAATTGCCTTACATTTTTTTTTTGACATTGGTTTAGACAAATGCAAACAGTTTCTCTAAATGGCAATATACATCCATTGACGTGTATTTAATGGATATGTAAATGGTCAATTATCGTCATTAGTAACTGAAATCTGGGATCTGCCTCAGTTAATGCCGTTCGGATTTCTCCGGATAATAGTGAAGTCTTTGCATCAATTATCGAACATAACGGAACTAACTTACGTTTAGGCGGATTGAGTAGCACCAAGCCGGTGGCTTTGTCTCTCAACAGCTACCCCTCGTTTCAATAGACTATAACCCCTTGCCGTTGCGGAATTACGTAATTCAAATGTCATAGACGTTAAACGTTAAATTTAATTAGAAGGTAAACAATATACGTGACCAAACTGTAAATTTAGTTGTCATGGTGGTTTGATGAGGATTCCTATGTTCATTTTGAAATATTAGAAAACTTTAAATGAAATTAAGATAATGAATAAATGAAGATAAATTTGCGCCGATGTAGACAGTTCGGGCTGCCAAAATAAAACTAAAAAACTTTTGGATGTTTCATTCCCACCATTCACTAATGTTGGTGGATAGGCAGTTCCTCCGGACTACGCCGGAAGGTAGGCTTCTTCAGTTTCCTTTCAGGAATCGTGGGAATGGGTGGGTGGTGATTCGGGTAAGATGAGATGGACGAAATGAAGACAGAAGAGAATGAAAGATTATCTGTGGAATATTACTGCCCCAGCAATTGCCTAAGTGATCCAAGGAACCCGAGATAAAAATGTTCAGGCTCTCACAGTCTCTGAAAGCGAGACTCAAGTCTCCGTCTCTCATCGAGTCTCTCCGATTTCGCTGAGAGAGACTGTCCAAAAAATTTGTTTAACGTCTCTGAACGAGAGACTAGAATCTCTGAACGAGAGACTAGAATCTCTCAGTAAGTGGTGTCTCGATAGACATGGTTAAAATTTTTTAAGTTCAACATATTTCAGAGATCCCAGTCTTTTTACGAGAGACTGGAGTTACTCAATTTTTCAGTTTTACTCATTCAGTCTCTCTGTGAGGGATTCGAATATCTGAATTAACAATTTTATCGTTCGAGTCTCTCATACAGAGACTATGAGAGATCCATAAAAACACCTAGGCAATAACTGAGAGACTGTGAAAGACTGTGAGAGACGCTCTCAGAGACGCTGAAAGACTCTGAAAGACTCTGAGAGACTGGAGAGGGACTGAAAATGTTTGTCTAGGGAAACTACAGAAAAACTTGGACCAAGGCAGACGGACCCGGAATTGACCTTCAGATTATATGTAAAATTACGATTTGTTCTTGCGAACTTTAAAGTGTCTGCCAGAAACTAGCGCCGATGGGAAGTATTTGGCAGTGTCAATTATTATTAATTTTCAACAATATTCTGTGAAACATTATGTAAAAATCAGCACTCAGCCTTTAAGGAAAGTGAGTAATGTTTTTACGTACCTTTAGCACCTGATATCTGCAAATTGGCCCACGGTCCAAGTTAGGAAGTATGCATACGTTCAGAAAATAACTAATGTCTAGCGGCTCTAGGATCTTGATCTACAAAATGTGTTGTTATTTATACATTTCACTACATCATTAAACAGGAACAAAGCTGTCATAACGTCACCCTTTTAGGCTGCCATTTTATGATGTTTAAAAGGTCCATTGAACACAATAATTATAATCGATAATTATCTCACTGCGTCACCACATTTGATTCGCAAAGAACGGATAGAAGCAAAGCGGATTCTATGCAAAAACATTTAATTACTTACCTACGTGATACTCAANAAAGAAAAAAATAAACGATTTATAAGTTTTTTTAATGGAAAGTTTAACGTACCGTCTCCTTAATGAGTGCCTACCAATTTATAATTACAATTTGAAAATGACTGTCAGTTAGATATAAAAAGGGTCCTCAATAGCATCGTATGGTTTATTCACACAGATATTATTTTCAATTTAACTTCTTTACAATGAGAATATTATATACTTCTGAAAACGTTTGCAAAACAAAAATACACATATAGTTATAAATACAGACAAAGAAAAAACGCATGTTCGTTTATATGGCAAAATTCCTTAAATCTAGACTCGTAATATGCATACGTGTACATAGAAAGTTAAAGTATAAAGAACAAAAACCAAGGTCTTTCAATTAATTTTATTGACCTTGCCCATTCTTTTTTTTGCAAAACACACTGCAATGCGATAACGATCCCATAATTTTATTTTTATCAAAACGCCTACTATTACTATAAAAAATAAGTGTTGAACTGCCATTCGGCACTCTTGGTAAATTTACTTTCAAATCCGTCATACCGATCGACGACTAATTCGGATTTAATTGCATTAATTAAATCCCGATACCGTTGTTAGCAGAGTACAAGAAATTAGCCAGAAAATGAAATAAAAAAATGTGGGTTCTGTGTATTTTCAAATTATTTTGTTATCGTCTCACTCACCTCTACACAATTATTATAAAAAGATCTGTTGTAAAGTTCATACAGGTCATAATTAGGATTGGTTAGGAAGTTGTACCTGTACTCCCTAGACAATTATTATAAAAAGATCTGTTGTAAAGTTCATACAGGACTTAATTAGGATTGGTTAGGAAGTTGTACCTGTACTCCCTATACAAAAATTTTCCGTCTCTCTCTAGTGTCTCAGAGTCTTTCAGTCTCTCAGTTATTGTCTAGGTGTTTTTATGGATCTCTCACAGTCTCTGTATGAGAAACTCGAACGGTAAAATTGTTAATTCAGAGATTCGAGTCTCTCACAGAAAGACTAAATGAATAAAACTAAAAAATTGAGAGACTCGAGTCTCTCGTTCAGAGACTGGATACGAAATGAGGATCTCTCTATGAGCAACTCAAGTCTCTCGTTCAGAGACAGTTTTTTTTACTGTCTCTCGACAGTCTCTCTCAGCGACACCAGAGAGACTCAATGAAAGACTGAGACTCGAGTTTCGCTTTCAGAAACTCTGAGAGACTGAACATTTTTATCTCGGGCTGCGTCAGCAGTTCAAATATTCAAAAAGATAAACCAGGCATTATACATAATAAATTTCAAGTATAACCTACTCGGAAATTAATGTTTCCACTGGAATCAAATCAAATCAAATTGATCAAACTCAAAACTAATCATGATATTTCCACAATTAAACGTTTTACTTTCGAAAATTTCCTGTAGATACAACAGATCGCCGTTGCATAATGAATAATCTATTATTATTTACATCAATTAAAACATTACTTCCATTGAACATTCACATTAATCGAATTATACTGTATATATAATGAATGAATGTCCATTCACACTTCTTACGCAAAAAAAACATCGTAGTTAGTTACACGTAAAAAATCAATTAGGTGGAATGTTGAGTCTTTCTTTTGTCGCGAAACCTTGTACCAAGTTGTGACAGGAATTTACATTAAGGTAAAAATGGACCTACCTATTTATCTATTATTATATTTTAAGTTAATATGAGTGCTCGTTTACTGTTTTATGTAACTACATTAAGTATATATAGGGTTGTTCGGAAAGTCAT